>NC_091578.1:19494268-19563599 GCF_042767895.1 Penaeus vannamei | reverse complement strand
GTTAATTATTGCTATTATTGCAGTAATTATCAAGATTATCATTATAATTATGACTTTATCATTATTATCATTATTATTGTCATTATCAATGTCATTATCATCATAATTATCATCATTATTGTCAATGATAAAAGAATCATCATGGAAATCATCATAATTACCTGAATTAATGTTAAAATCCTCATAATTATCATTAAAAAGCGATAAGGTTTTTTTTTCGACGTTTCTCTCAAAAGGCTGTAATACGGTAGATTTTGCCGTTTTTTCGACTGAATGATAATTATTATGATCATTATTATCATTACTGTTATCGTTTTTATGATTCTTATCATTATAGTCATTATCATCATGATTATCATTATTATTATCATTATTTCAGTTATGATAATTATTATGCTAATTATCATTGCTATTTTTATTATTATAACTATTTATATAATGATAATAGCAATAATGATGATCTTAGAAATAATAATGACAATAATAATAATTATAATGACAATGATAATGATGTTATTATTTCTATTGCCATTATTAGTATGGAAATTATTGGAATTGAGTTAATTATTGCTCTATGACTTTATCATTATTATTATAATTGTTATAATCATCATAATTATCATCATTATTGCCAATAATAAAGGAATCATCAGGGAAATCATCATAATTACCTGAATTAATGTTAAAATCCTCATAATTACCATTAGGAAGCGAAAAGGTTTTTTTCGACGTTTCTCTCAAAAGGCTATAATACTGTAGCGGTTCGTGATTGGCCATCAATCTGGAACCGCGCCTGACCTGTGATTGGCCGACCCCTGCTTCGGGACTGCCCTAATCGGCCGAGCTAACATCGCCGGTCAGGTACTTAAGCCGCCGGACCTGAGGTGGAATCATCATTCGCCACACGACTGCTGACCTGACATAACTTGTGCTTGGCTCATTAACAATAGAGATAAAATCCAGTTTGGTTTCTTAACCTCTACACTGGTGACCCTCGGAGTGACCCAAGTTTTTACCCAAGATGTCAGCAACACACAGGACGCTACCAGTCTGGCCAGCCTGCCGGAATGTTTTTTTCAAGTGGAGCAGGAATTCCTCCTCAGGAACATCACCACCCAGACCACAAAATTCCGCATGCTGGTCACTAACCTCCCGCCAGAACTTCTGACCGTCGGCGACCTCCTGAATGATCATCGGTGCGCCACTTACGACGAGCTTAAGGAGGCCATTCTTAGGCGAGCAGCACCTAACCCTCTGACCGCGTTAAGCTCCTTCCTCTCGTCTGAAGCCGCGGACAGCCGTACTCCCACAGAAATCCTTCACCACTTCCAGCGCCTCCTCACCCGCACCAGCACGACGCTCCCACCAGACGTCATGCGCTCTCTCTTCCTCAAGCGGCTGCCCGCTGACATCCAGCAAATCCTGCTGGTGTCAGATGCCCCATTGGAGCACCTTGCCCTAAAAGCCGACGCGATGCTCGAAGCTAGGGCACCCACACCGTCAAAAGCGACAGTGTCTGCCGCAACCACCACCTCCGCCGTGACGTTGGGATCCCTTGCAGCTCACGCCGCCACACTATCCGAGGCTGTGCAGAAGATATCTACACAGGAACGCTCTCGCTCCCGGCCTCGTTGTCGCACCCCTTCGCCGCCACACAGTGACCGGGACTTCAGGCGCTCTCTACCGCCTAACCGCCAGCCTCGCTTCAGCGCTTCTGCACCGCCGCTCAAAGATTGGAGGGTACAGCGGAAACTGGGCGCACCTGTCTTTCGCGGACCTCGGAGGCGTTTATTGTACGTCCGAGATGCCTCCTCCTCCCTACGTTTCCTTGTCGACATAGGGGCCGAGGTCAGCCTCCTCCCGGCCTCCCACAGAGATAAACGCTTCCCCTCCTCTGGTAAGTACCCCCCTAATATATACAGTGCTTCCCAGGACCTGCGCCTTCAAGAACATCCTGCGGGAATTCCCGGCCTTGACCAAGCCGATCAACCGGGCCACCCAACCACGGCACGAAGTCCGGCACCACATCGTCACCCACGGTCCCCCTGCCGACTCTCGCTGCCGTCCGCTCGCCCCCGACAGATGTCGCAGTGCCAGGGCGCAGTTCGACCATATATTGCAGTTGGGGATTATACGCCCTTCCAGCAGTCAATGGGCGGCCCCTCTGCATCTGGTGAAGAAGAAGGACGGTGACTGGCGCCCGTGCGGTGATTACCGTCACCTCAACACGATCACCGCCCCCGACAGATACCCCCTGCCGCACCTGCACTCCTTCTCCCACGAGCTGTCTGGCTGTACGGTTATTTCCAGGATCGACTTCGTGCGGGCCTTCCACCAAATCCCGATCGCTGAAGAGGACATCCCCAAGACGGCCGTGATCACACCTTTCGGCCTTTTTGAATTCCTCAGGATGCCCTTCGGTCTTAGGAACGCCGTCCAGACCTTCCAGCGATTCATAAACGACGTGACTCGCGGCCTTGAGGGCGTCTTCGCCTACATCGACGACATCCTCGTCGCCAGCATCTCAGAAGCAGACCACGCCCGCCATCTCCGCGCCCTCTTCGGCAGACTGCAAGACGCGGGCGTCGTTATCAACCCGGGAAAATGCCAGTTCGGTGTCGCTTCCCTCTCTTTGCTCGGCCACACCGTCACCCCCCCAAGGCATCACCCCAGCGCAGGAGAAGGTCACCGCTATAAGGAAGTTCCCCAGGCCAGCGACGGAGAAGCAGCTGCGGAAATTCCTGGGCATGTTTAACTTCTACAGAAGGTTCGTCCCCGGGTGTGCCCAGCTCCTCAAGCCCCTCCACGCCCTGATCACACCAAACAGGGCCAGCAGAAACACCAGAATCGAGTGGACATCCCCGACTAACGAAACCTTCCAAGCCTGCAAAGAAGCCCTTGCCTCTGCCACCCTGCTTAACCATCCGCTGCCCGAGGCTCACCTCAGCATAGCGGTCGACGCCTCCGACACTGCCATCGGTGCAGTCCTCCAGCAACACCTGGGTAAGCAATGGCAACCCCTTGCCTTCTTTTCGCAGACCCTGTCGCCACGCCAGTCACGGTACAGTGCCTTCGGAAGGGAGCTCCTGGCAGCATACTCCGTGGTGAGGCATTTCCAGCCGACCGTGGAGGCTAAGGAATTCCACATCCTGACGGACCACAAATCCCTCACCTTCGCCTTACACTCGAGGTCCCGCCGCCAATCCCCTCGCGAGGAGCGCCACCTGGACTTCATTTCCCAGTTCACGACGGACATCCGCCACATTCGGGGCTCGGACAATGAGGCCGCCGATGCTCTGTCGAGGGTGACCATATCTGCTGCGACTCTCGCCGACGACGCAGTGGTTACCATCTAGTAAGCAGAGAGCAACGCCAGGACACGTCCTTGACTCCACTCCTAGAGGGCCAGACTTCCCTCTACCTTGAGAGAGTCAAAATCCCGAACTCCTGCGACGACCTTCTCTGCGATTTCTCTCTCGGCTACCCTCGCCCATACATCCCGCCTTCCCTCCGCCGGCGATTCTTCGATGCCTACCACCAGCATCGCGGCATCCGGGCCACCCAACACCTCATCCGCAGCATGGTCGTCTGGCCCGCCATCAACAAGGACGTTCGGCAGTGGTGTCGTTCCTGTATCGAATGCCAAAGAAACAAGAACCACAGGCACACCAAATCCCCCCTCCAGACCTTTCCTATTCCAGACAGTAGGTTCCAACACGTCCACATAGATATAGTGGGACCCCTGCCCATGGACGACGGCTACAGCTACATCCTGACGGTGATCGACCGCTTCACCAGATGGCCCGAGGCTACGCCCATCCGCGACATCACCGCAGCGACAGTCGCCAAGACCTTCTTCAATACCTGGATCTCCCGCTTCGGGACCCCGGAAACCGTCACTACAGACCGCGTCGCCCAGTTCGAGTCCGAACTTTGGCGCCACCTAATGATCCTGCTCGGGTCCAAAAGAATCAGGACGACTGCCTACCACCCCTGCGCCAACGGCATGGTCGAGCGACTCCACCGGCATATGAAGCAGGCCCTAACATCATCCTCCCCTAACAGGAGATGGGTCGACCAACTACCTCATGTCCTCCTCAACATCCGGACGTCGTTCAAAGAGGACCTGCAGTGCACCAGCGCAGAAATGGTCTACGGGACAACGCTCGCCCTCCCTGCAGATTTCCTTGTCACAGCCAGCAACTTCGAACCCGGGACCTTCGGCAAACAACTCTGCGAATGAATGGCCCAGGTACGCAATCGACCGACGAGACCCACCCGACAGCAGTACATATACATGCCTCCAGGACTCCAGGATTGCTCTCACGTCTTCGTGAGCAAACATCCCAGACCTCCTCTCTGTCCTCCGTACGAGGGTCCATTCCCGGTCATCCGAAGAGGCGACAAGACGATCACCATCCGCCGCCCAAAGGGAGAAGACACCGTGACCATCGACCGCGCCAAACCCGCACACCTGCAGCAGCCCTTCAGGATCGCCAAAGTCCGTTTCGCGACCGCGAAACTAGAAGGGGAGTGCTGTAGCGGTCCGTGATTGCCCATCAATCTGGAACCGCACCTGACCTGTGATTGGCCGACCCCTGCTTCGGGACCCCCTAATCGGCCGAGCTAACATCGCCGGTCAGGTACTTAAGCCGCCGGACCTGAGGTGGAATCAAGGGCTTACCTGGACCTCTAGGTGCCAAGGTTTTTTGTTGTGCTTTCGTGGGAGGCTAAAGAGAGCGATTTGACACCCCCACGGCAAGCTCGACGATCTGGCCCTTGTGCTGATAGCTTTGGGTGTTATCGTGCACTACCTTGCTTTGAGGCTAGTGATTTTAATTGTAAGCCCAGGGTGCTTGCAATTAAAATCACGAAGCACTATCAAATCAGCTCTTTTACTGCGAGGTGTCGGCCGGACATATAAGGGCTCTGGCCCGTTCGGCAGGGTCCCGACCCCGACCGACCCTAACACACAAAGAGAGCTGATTTGCCAGTGTGCCTTCCTTTTTTGAGACCCATCTCCACCCTTTCATCGTCCTGTTATTAGCCTTGGCTAGACTCCCTACCTCCCATCATCATCACCCTTACGCGATGCCACCATGGGTCACGTAATCAAATTATCATACTCTGGAGAGCCCATCTCCTGTGAGGTGGCTCTCCAGAAAATCTTCTCAATCACAGAAGTTGCTGTCACGCACTGCTTCAAAGTGCATAATGGCTACAAAGTTGTTGTTGCCAAGCAAGAACAGCTGACCCCTTTCCTTTCGACTACTGGCCAGAGAAAACTCGCTGATCATGGTTTTAAACCTCTCCCCTCCCCGGAAACGAAGGCTAAATGCACGGTCGTGGCTAAAAAGATCGACAAGACAATCCTGCCATGATCGTGCCAAGCCATCCAGGAGGATGTCACTACCATGAACGATGTCACTGTGGTGAATGTTTACAAACCACCAGAGTCGCGAATACTTAAGATTCGCTGCTCAGCCCCCGAGGAAGCACAGAAGCTTCTCTCCCGTGGGATCGTGCTGTTTAACACATCCGTCCCCACCTACAATGTAGAAACCGAGTGCTTTGTTCAGGTCGATCAGTGCCTGAAATGTTACCGATACAATCACCTGAAACACACCTGCACACACGAGCAGCGTTGCAGCCGCTGTGGTGACCCAGGTCACTTCTTTTCCACCTGCAGCAAGGACATCAAATGCTGCAATTGTGGGGGGCAGCACGTCGCTGTCAGCGGGTCTTGCCCTACACGAAAAGAAATAATCAAGACTAAAAGACAAACACTCAAACAAAACAAAAACACAACATACGCAACAGTCACCCAACCCTTACAAACAAGCACACCTACCACAAGACAACCAAACACGATTCCCTCAGGAACCACTCTGCCGCCTGCACACTTCCCCCAAACAAACACCTTCACACCAAACAACAACCCAAAAATACAAGCAATACTACACGTAGCTTTAATAGCTGCCAAATACAACGCCAAGAAATTCGCAAACATAGTCCCTATCATGCTTCAAAGAAACGGTTTCCCCAGCATTGTGATTCCTGAGGAAATCTTCGAAGACCAAAACCTGTACATACATACATTTCACACACAAACACTCACACCGAGGTCAGAGAGGCAACCATGACATCCACACAGCCCTCTACCTCTCACTCACACGGACTCCCACAGCCACTACCACAACGAATACATAAAGAAACTGCACAAAAGAAAACTACACCAGATACTTCTGACAACAAACGCAAACATACTTCACCACCAGACATGCACACCAAAAAAGACAAAAAAGACCCTGAGCTCTCGGACCCCGAGGCTCGTCACGTTCACGACGATACCATCTTGTCGGATTCCGACAGTAGCGAGAGCCTCGAGATCGATGTCGGTCTCGAGGAAGGCCTCGGTGCCTCCTCGCTGACTGCTCCCCTCGAGGGAGCAGGTCCTGTTCTCCCTGTCAGGGGAACTTTCGGGAGACGAGGAAGTATCGGGAATTGGTCCGCCGATACCCGAGAATTCCGAGTCTCCCAGTCTCAAGAATCCCTTCCTGACCTTGACGAGCCCTCGACGGGGGCTCGCTCCCGTCGTTACCGAGAGCAACAAACGCCACACAAGGTGAGACTACAACACCCGGACTCACCATGAGTGGCGTGCTGACAATCGTGCAAGCGAATGTAAGATCATTTTTCAATATACGTAACATTTTTTACGATTTCCTCGATCGGGAATGTCCTGACGTGGTTCTTTTAAATTCCACCTCTATCACTAACTCCTATGCTATCAAACACTTCGGCTACACGTCAAGACAGTCACGAAACGGCTGGTTCGTAGGGTCCTGCATCCTCGTCAAATCCACCCTTTATTTCGAATTCATTTCACCCCCATTCATCCATCCAGACTTCTTGGCTGTAAAGCTATTCACCCAGCAGGGCCCTATGATGATTGCCACGGCCTATATCAGACCAAATTCAAACTTGCCACTTTCAGATTTCAATAAATTATTCAGCTATAATAATCTTCCAGTCTTCTTCGCCGGGGATGTCAACGCATCACACATATCACTACACCACACAACCACGAATGCACACGGTAGACAGCTCTTGTCTATTTTCAACACAAAAAGACTACATTACATAGGACCCGACTTCCACACCACAATCACGGCTAGGGGAAAAGGCAGACCTGATCTCGTGTTCGGGAACAGGGCCGCCCTCCCCTACCACACACACACCTACAACCAGGTCCGAACATCGGTTCTGACCACATACCCGTGATCATAAAACTTTCCACCTCACCTATACATAACAAACAAACGCCATCCTTCCGGTATAAGAAAGCAGACTGGAACGATTTTAAATCTTATCTTTCAGATCAAAATTTCGACTTTAAACTTGACAGAGAAAATGTTCTCGAAATAGATAGGCACTGGCATCATCTCTTTGCTTGGATTTCAGCAGCAATGTTCCGGTCCATCCCACGAGAGCGTTACAAAATACGTAAATCATTCCATCCAAGCGAGAGAACCAAGCGTCTCCTGACCTGCTACAGGAATCGTTTTCTCCAAAATATTCAGAATTTACACCGAGTTCGGTGGGACCTCACTATCCTCAGAAACCATGTCATAGATAGTTTTGATAATGACCGCAAAATTCATTGGCAAAATTTGATTAAACAAACAGAATCGATGCGAGTTCGCAATCCACGGGAATTTTGGCAAAAGATTAAACAGTTAAAAGGCAGTAACTTCCCTCCCTTCAGTCACCTCCTCAAGGACAACACTCAAGTTTCAGATCCCGTGGATGTTATCAAAATTTTTCGTGATCACTGGCAAACTGTATTCTATCCTCATGAACCACACCCCCTTTTTAATGAACATTTTCAATCCATCAACACCTGGAGCCAAGAACACAGGATAGAAACAAAGCCAGAGCCAATTATCCACATGGATAGGCTGGACGACACATGCGAACTCCGTGCTCCCATCTTGCTGGAGGAGATTAAACAAATAATAAAGAGGTTTCCTCGTAAGGCTCCGGGTTCCTCTCGGATCGGGCGTGACGCACTCCTTCATCTTCCT
Source organism: Penaeus vannamei (assembly GCF_042767895.1). Taxonomy (NCBI): domain Eukaryota; kingdom Metazoa; phylum Arthropoda; class Malacostraca; order Decapoda; family Penaeidae; genus Penaeus; species Penaeus vannamei. The sequence continues at coordinate 19,555,512 of NC_091578.1, read as the reverse complement.
GACAACGTTTTATGAGCTATGACGCACCTGTACAATACCTCACTTGCTTCTGGCTACTTTCCAGCTCCCTTTAAGACTGCTATCGTGGCCCTCATACCTAAGCTAAACAAAGACCTCACTGACCCCAAGAATTACCGCCCAATTAGTTTACTAGAGACACTAGGCAAAATTTTTGAAAGAGTCATTAATTCCCGACTAAGGCGGTATCTCGACGACCATGACCTACTTTCTTCCAAACAATTTGGCTTTCGCTCTCACCGCTCGACTACTGACGCACTGAACCTACTGACTAACTACTGTCTTAACAACAAAGACAGACGACTTAAGACGGTCCTCGTGACCAAAGACGTGGAGCCAGCCTTCGACACGGTCTGGCATGCTGGCTTGAAGTACAAAATCTGCACTAAATTCAATTTTCCTTCGTGCACCAAGAAGCTGCTTTGCAGCTTCTTGGATTACCGTAAATTAAAGCTTAAATTTAAAGGCAAAGTTTCCTCTACAATCAATATGCATGCAGGTGTACCTCAAGGCAGCATAATCAGCCCAACACTATACATATTATACACTAATGACCTCCCCGACCCCACCTTCCCTGATTCACTAATGTTACTTTACGCTCAGTTCAGTTAGATTTGCGAAGCCATGCTTCGCCCGGGCCTTTTCTCTGGGGTGGCCCGGCCTGTGTTAGCTATTTCTAGTTAACTCAGATGTTTTCTTTGAACTGCATGCTTACCGCGGTGGCTGGATTGCAAGCAAGCGATCCAGTTGCTATGGTGAAAGCATGTTGCACACCCTTTTTACCAGCGCGGCGGCTGTGGTGGGTGGTCCCTGCCTCAGAAATTGTGTGTGTACACAATTCTGCAAGTAATGTAACAGGGTGGCGTTAGGCTCGCCGCAGTGTTTACATAACCTCCCAGACTCACTGTCAATAATTTGCCAAGCGCATTGGTAACCTAGTCTTAGTCTGAATAGTATGACTTCGGTACCTCTTTTTGTATTTGGAGGAAGGGCCAGTGGCATCTGAGTACCACTTGGCAGCGAGCGATTTTGTGATGTTTTCTCTATGTGCTCCCCGGAGGACTGCACACGCTGCAGCTTTGGTACCTTGGCTCAGTCCCCTTCGGCTGGGTTTAACGATCATGGAGGATGGGGGCATACCCCTGCCCTTTTCGGCTAGTTTATCAGCAAGCTCGTTCCCTTGTATGCCTATGTGGCTTGGGACCCAGTTTATGATGATTCTTCTACCTTGACTAAGGATTCTTTGGGCTATGTATAGTACTGTTGTCAAGAGGTAGATGTTATCTGGGGGCATGCTATGCTGTAAGCTGTCAATAGTTGCTCTTGAATCTGTATGAATGACAACGTGCCCTCCCCTCAGGGACGCGTGTGTCAATGCTTCCATGATCGCAACCGTTTCAGCCTGAAGCGTTGAGGCATTGTCAGTGACCCTAATGGATGCTGTGGTATCCTTTGTTGCAAAGCCGGCGCCTGCAGTATGGTTTATTGGATCCACGGATCCGTCCGTGTAGTAAGCTATACTACCCGGCGGAGTTATTTGATCAATGACCCTTTGTGCTTGTGCCTTTAGGCTAGGCATGGAATATTGATTTTTTCTCATTGTGAGATTTAGAATTGAGAATTCGATCATTTCGTTTGCCAGGAATTGTCTGCAAACAACTGATAATCTTGTTGTAGGCGTCTGAGAACTCTTTGTCTTAGATAGGAGTTTGTGGGTGCCTGCAGGACCTTGGAAAGGAACTGTGCTGCCATTAGATCTATTCTAGTGTCCATGGACGGTAAATCAGCTTCCATGAGGAGGTTGATGACCTTTGTCCACTTAGGTGCTCCTAGAATTATCCTGGCTGCTTCGTTTTGTATTGTTTCCAGTTTTTCTTTTAATGTTGTGCTGGAAGCAATGAGGGCGACAGATGCATAGTCAATAATAGGACGGACAGCATGTACATAGAATGATCTTAGTACTTTGTGTCCTGCTCCTATGTGTCTCCCTGCCATGACTTTCATGACTGACAGTCTTTCCTTGGTTCTGTCAAGCAGGTATTGGATCTCCTTTTTGAAAGTGAGTGTGTGTCCTATCCATACACCAAGGTATAGATAATCCTTCACCCATTCCAGATCCATACCCTGTATGGTGAGTTTTTTTTTTCTGACATTGGTTCTCAGTGCCATTGCTTTGGATTTTGCTGCTGATATTTTTAGACCCGTCCTACAACACTCTTCAGACACGAGGTTCAGACAACGCTGAGCTCTAGTAAGGCAGTGGTTGCCAGAGGCTATAATTGCCAAGTCATCTGCATAAGAGATGATCTTGCATTCCTCTGGCAGGTGAATGTCGAGTATGTTGGACATGAGGGTATTAAACAGGGCTGGACTAAGAACCCCTCCCTGAGGAGTTCCATTTTCAAGTGGCATGTGCTGTGAGAGGTGGCCTTGAAATCTGACATTTGCTGATCTATTTTTAAAATAGTCAGCTATCCAGGCCAAGAGTCTGCCTTTGACTCCTTTGTGGATTAGGGTCTCTTGAATGGCAAGTGGACTTGCCAACTCAAAAGCCTTTTCCAGGTCAAGGAAGACAACCACGGCGGGCGAGGTGCAGATTGTGCTTAAGAGTGTGGAAATGCTATGAGCAGTGCTCTTACCCCTTGTGAACCCGTGCAGGTGTTCATGGGGGGGACCCGTTTTCCATCGGAGCCTGTTGAGTACCATCTTCTCAGCTGTTTTACCCAGGCAGCTGAGAAGAGAGATGGGGCGGTACTTGCCAGGCTCCTTTGGCTTTGGGATGGGAACTATTGTGGCTTGTTTCCAGCTCTGGGGCACCGTGGCTGTTTGCCAGGATTTGTTGATAACCTGCAAGAATGCAAGTTCTCCTGCAAGGCCTAGATGCTAAATGATGGGGTGAGAGATCCCATCAGATCCTGGTGCTGACCCAGAACTGGATTTGTATGATTTTCTTAGTTCCCTAAGAGAGAACAAGGCATCTGTTTCATCAGCTTCGAGTGCCTTGTCTCTTATGAGAGCAAGTCTTTCTGGATTCAAGTTTTGTTGTTTTTCTCTCATCATTGGAGGCAGATTGTTGGTGCTGGTTCTGGCAGAGAACTCAAGCACCAATCTGTTAGCCTCTGATTGTGGGTCGTGATGAGTGCATTTCGGGGCTTGGCGGCTTGTTGCTTGCCTGACCCGCTTCCACAACTCTGTAAGGCTGGTCTGGTACCCAAAAGACTGGCACCATTCCAGCCATTTTTCCTGCCTTACTCTGTTGGCAGTTTCCTTGGCATCCACAACATCTTCCCTCAACAGGGCCAGATTGTCGGGAGATCTTTGCCGTCGGAAGTTTTTTCTACACATATTAACCCTGTGGTTGACCTCTTTGATCTCGTCATTATAGTACCAGGCGTCTTTGTGAGTTCTGGACCATGGGCGAGTTTTGGGGATGGTTTGTGAGGCTGCCTGGTTTATGGCCTGGATTAGCCTTGCCTCTAGCACATCCACATTTTCATTATTGTTATTGGGTACGTTGTCTTTCAGACATCGAGCCAAGCCTTCTTGGAAGGCAAACCAGTTGGCCTTGTCAGTTTTCCATTTAGGAATGTGATGTGGTCTTTGGGCTGGACCTGCATCCATTAGTGTGGTGACTATGCCGTAGTGATCACTAGTAACCGTATCGTCGACATACCACCGAATTCTCTCCACCATTGTTGCAGTGGCAAAGGTGAGGTCTAGGACCCCTCCCTTCACATGCGTTGGTTCTTTGGTGTTGAGAAGAGCAATCTCAGGGAATGTCTCAAGCAGTTCTGCTATGTGAATGCCTGCCGCGTTCGGCCTTTTGCGGGGATTCAGCATGGCCATGTGTGCATTGAAGTCTCCCCCTATGATCACTCGGTCTTGTGCTGCAGTAGCACAGACCTGGTTTAGATCTAAGCTCTCACACATAGTGGTTTGCTATAAATATTGTATATTTTTATAGAGCCCCCAGGTAGCTGAATCTCAACAGTAAGAGATTCAACACCATCTCCACAGTGCGGCGGATTGGCTATTAAGGAGCAAAGGATAGCTTCTTTTACCAGGGTCATCAGGCCTCTAGCACCATCCAGGTTTGGAGTGGTGAAGGCATGATATCCTGAGAAACACACGGATCCCATTGTTAGTGTCTCCTGGAGCATGACGACGTCAATGCTCCTTGCTCGCACAATGGACTGAAGATGGCTTTTATAGCTACAGATATTCCACTGCAGTATGCTTAGATTGTGTGCCATGATGGTTACTCAGTGTCACTTGCTTCATCTTCCGATGCCCCAGTGCTGGTGGCATCAAATAAATACAGATCCTCGTTGATTGAGGATTGTACAACTTCCTCTAAGTCAGACACTCCGGTTAAGGCCTTACCGAGGGGTGTAGGGCCTAGGTTGGAAGTGTCACCTCGGGTCGGAGGACGAGACTTTGGCTGTACAGACTCGGCCTGCTGCACAGTTTCAGCCTGTCCTGACAGACTAGCTGGGGGTTTATGTGATGTTTCTTTTGAAGCTAGCCTGCCATCCGAGGATTTAGGGAGGGGGGCGCTGCTCGTTATCGGTTTGGGGGCCTCTAGCTTCCTTCCCTTCAGAGCCGCCACAGTTTGGGTCATAGCCGTCATGGCGACCTGCACTGCTTTCTCCGCCTCCTCACTGGTCCTCCCCAAGGCTGTTGCTACTGCAGAAACTACAGCACTCAACAGGAGAGTCATATTTTTCTCGTCAAATAAAAGATTATCATCTACTGGGGGGACCATTGCTGTGGACTTTTAACCTTTTTCCCTTTGGTTCTTTTTTGTTGTTTTGCCACTAGCAAGCTTGGGGAATTCCTCTCTGTTAGAGGTATCCAATTTTCTCTGTGGGGGCGACTCCTTCCTCTTAGGAGGTCGGGGAGTCTTCTTTTTTATTTTGTTTTTTGTTTTGGCCCCAGACATAGGTGCCGGGAGGCGCAGGGACAAAGTCAGGACGCTCTTTGGCTAGCTCCTGCTTTTTAATCACTGCCTGTTTCCTGACAGAGCAAGCCAGGCTCCAGGCATGATGTTTTTTGGCACAGTTTGGACACTTGGCTGTTGTGTCCTTCTGGCCATCTTTGTGTGCCTTAATACACACTTCCGTTTCGTGTGCCTCGCTACATACACCACATTTGGCTTTGGCCTTGCAGTTGGCCTGGTGATGCCCAAATTTTTGGTACGTGAAACACCTCAAGGGCTCTGGCACATATGTCCTGAGCTTGTATGAGCCCCAGTTACCCAGATCAAGGGTGGTGATTGGGGCTCCCTTGAGGATAACCAGGACTTGCCTGGTTGGAGACTTCCCTTTGGTCATGCGGGAAGCCTCCACCACTTGTGGGAGAGACGTGATCACCTCCACGTCGAACCCCAGTGGAAAGCCAAGTAGCACCATCTTGGACTTTTTCTCTTGGGAGGTCAGTGGTGAGATACACACCTTCCTCCCATCTTTTAGCACCTTGATTTCCTGCAGGAAGTTCATGGTGGCTTTGTCTTTGGGGGCAATGATCATGCCCTCATCTCTGGAGATTCGGATTGATAATCTCACATTTCTTTCCTTCTCCAATGCCCTTACAAGCTGGTATGCATTGTCGAAGTCTTCAGTTTTTTTTTGGTACCTTAAACCGCGTTAGTCGACTTGGGGTGTGTTCTGCCTCTTCTTCAGAGTCAGTTTCCACCCTTCGTCGCTTCACGCCTCCCCTTTGCAGGGGTTTAAGGCCTTTGGAAGTGGGGGCAGCTGTTTTGGCTGGTACAGCTGGAGCCCCTTCTTGACTGAGGGAGTTCTGAGGGGAGTTCAGGCTTCCCTCAGTCTGGTGTGCATGGACAGACTTTGTGGTTGGTGTTTCTGTCTTGTCCTTGCTCGGTTCAGCAGGCCGGACACGTTCGGCCTGCTTTTGGGTTTTCTTTCGCCCCCCTGCAGCCTTGAAAGGCTCCAGGGTGACTGCCATGGTCTGATTCATTTTGTGGTGGTCATTTAGAGAGTTGGAAATAGATTGGTCCCCTTTCGGGGGTTATCTTTATACCTCCTCTCTGGGTGAGGTCTGAAGAAGGGCCTCACAAAAAGCTCTGATCCCTACACTCGACCCTTCAGCACCACAGGACAGGAGATCCCCCTGGGTGGGCTGAACTCGGAGTTTTGGTGTGGTAAACGCTCTGCACCCCAATCCTGCTACAAGGGATGTGTGATCACGTCACCGCAGCCCAGGCGAATGTTGGAAATCAACGTTTCCCGCAGGCCCAGGCTGCACCAGGAAGTCAGAAAGAGAGGGCAAGAGTTAGACACCGAAAAGTCGCCCTTGGTGCGTGGCCACAAACTGTGTCCAGGACCAGAGGGTCCAGACCTGGTTTGTAACCTCGCTCTCCAAGGGAGCGGTAGTGGAGCACTTACTACAAGAGAAGGCCTGGCCAATTGTCGCGGCGAACCACGAGAAATTGGCGGAGCTCTCTGTGTAGTTTGTTGTCAAAGAATATCGAAATCAAGCTCAAGTCTGGAGGCTTTAGCTCTGGAGGATCACGCCAAGTGAGTGACAATAATGCCTCGCCAATTGGGTGATCTCTCTCTGCACACCACAGGAGAAAGGGCCTGTGTACTTTACGCTGACGACTGCACGCACTTAGCTAGACACGATTCGCTCGCTGGTGTCGTCCGACGAATCAACGACGAGCTTGACACCGTCTCTCGATGGGAGCACAAATGGCTTATCAAAACTAACTCGACAAAAACAAAAGTCCTCTTTATAAACCCAAGACACAATCCTCCTTACGATCCAATATACCTAAACTCTTTCGACAGACTACAAGCACCATTTCAAATAACACACTCTTGCACCGTCCTCGGTGTCACTTTTGACACCATGTTTAGATTTCATTATCATACCTCTTCAAAAGCCGCATTGGCTAGAAAGACCTTACAATTGCTTTATCGATTCAGATGCGCTGCCTCGCGCACGAAGCTGCACCTGCTCAAAGCACTCATCACACCACTCCTCACGTACGCACCACTCACACTTATACTCGCCGCACAAACGAACATACGCAAGCTACAGATCGTCCTGAACAAAGCACTTCGCTGGGTCTACAGCGTGGCGTGGGACGACTTTGTGTCAACAGCACGATTACACGAGAGGGCAGCGGTGCTCCCGCTGAACCTCGTGTGGCGATGGATGATTTGTAAACAGCTCGACAAACTCCGTACATGGTGCCTCGACTGGATAGAGCGCTCCAGCGCCTTCATCCAGGGACGGAGGAGCGGGATAGGCCGTGATCTCTTTTCTCTGGACTGGTGTGAGGAGATTGAGCCAGCTTTCTGAGCTTGGCAGCGCCTTCTTTTCCTTTGTGCACTCTCTCACTTACTTCTATCTTTCTCGCTCTCCCCTCTCATGTTTTATTGTTTTATGTTTTATTGTTGTTAGTAATTTAACCACGTAGCATGGTTTTAACTCCCCCGAGAAATGGCCAGCCACGCTGTGCGTGAGGGAACACCCCGAGGCCCGCCACATCACGATGTGACGGGCCCCGGGATGTCCTTGGCTCGGCTCATTTCTCCTGTTCTGTGTTTGTTTGTTTTTTAATGTTTTTAATGTTCATTTTAACGTTCACTTTCATTTTATTTTACTCGTTTAATTATTGTTTTTAATGCATGTTGTTGTTTCTTTTACAGTTTTAACTTGTTTGTGTTTTAGGTTCTTTTTAAGTTAAGTTTTTAATTTTTGTTTTTGTGTTTTTAAGTTCTTTTAAGTTTAAATTGTTCTCGTTCTCCAACGGAACTTTTAACCTCCCCAATAAACAACTACCCTCCGGTAAGCCCTATCCCCCCTTTTAATTAACTTCCCCTTCAACCCCTTTCCCTGTGTGACGGCATCTACGACCTCATCTCCCACCTCATTTCCCTCACATCGCATAAGCATCCTAATCCTTACCCTCATCTCACTGGTTCCGGATTCCCGACATGTGGCATCTGCCGCTCGTACCCGAGCCATGACCGCGGCTCCTTTGTCGTAAGGAGTGCCAACGCGCGAGCCGGGGAGGAGGTGCCACGGCCAGTGATGATAATCCACCCGTGATGTGACCGCCCGAGCACATCTCCCCGGAAGTCCCGCCGCCGACAGAGAGAAATCTCTGATCGACGCAGGCGGGGGAGATAGACTCGTTGCGGTCGCATCCGCTTTCATCCTCCTCCCATCCTCGCAGTCTCGAGGTTAGCCGAGGGCACCACCGTTGCCATGGGCGATAAGTCCGTGCACGGTGGAGCCGCAGATGGCGCCTGGCAGGCTGCCCCCTACCCCCTCCTCCCTCGTTAGCCGAGCGCAACCCGCAGCCCGGCCATGGCCACCCTTGCTGGCGCGGAACTGGCCCGCCAGTTCCACGCCAAACGGGTGAATCATGCCATGGCTGCGGCGAGCACAGATGGCGCGGGGCCTCCCCTTTTCCGACTCCAGTCATCTATCTCCCATCTATTACCCCGCACGCTGGGTTAAGCCCCGGCTCTTTCTCTCTCACTAAATCATCCTTTCTATCCCCTCCTTATCCTTCCCCTTTCCCTCCTTCCTTCCCCCCCTTCTCTCTCGATTTCGATTCGATTCGTGGAAACATCATTCGCCACACGACTGCTGACCTGACATTACTTGTGCTTGGCTCAATAACAATAAAATCCAGTTTGGTTTCTTAACCTCTACAATACGCTAGATTTTGCCGTTTTTCGACGTTTAGGATTTTATTTCTTCTGTCCTTTATTTCATTATAAATGGACTAAATGATAATTATCATCATTATTATCAGTACTGTCATAATTTTTATGATTATTATCATTTTAGTCATTATCATGATTATCATTATTATCATTATTGCAGTTATAATAATTATTATGCTAATTATTATTGCTATTTTTATCATTATAACTATCTATATAACGATAAAGTTAATTATTCCTATTATTGCAGTAATTATCAAGATTATCATTATAATTATGACTTTATCATAATTATCATCATTATTGTCAATAATAAAGGAATCACCATGGAAATCATCATAATTACTTGAATTAATGTTAAAATCCTCATAATTACCTTTAAAAAGCGAAAAGGGATTTTTTTCGACGTTTCTCTCAAAAGGCTGCAATACGCTAGATTTTGCCGTTTTTTCGACGTTTAGGATTTTATTACTTCTGGCCTTTATTTCATTATAAATGGACTGAATGATAATTATTATCATCATTATTATCATTACTGTCATCATTTTTATGATTATTATCATTATAGTCATTATTATCATGATAATTATGATGATAATGACAATAATAATGACAATAACAATGATAATAATGATAAAGCCATAATTATAAGGATAATCTTTATAATTACTGCAATAATAGCAATATTCCAATAATTTCCATACAAATAATGACAATAGAAATAATAATAACATCATTATCATTGTCATTATCATCATTATTGTCAATAATAAAGGAGTCATCAGGGAAATCATCATAATTACCTCAATTAATGTTAAAATCCTCATAATTACCATTAAAAAGTCAAGTTTTTTTTCGACGTTCCTCTAAAAAACCTGTAATACGCAAGATTTTGCCGTTTTTTCGACTTTTGGGATTTTATTACTTCTGACCTTTATTTCATTATAAATGGACTGAATGATTATTATCATCATTAATGTCATCATTTTTATTATTATCATAATAATCAATATCATCATGATTATCATTATTATTATCATCATTATTGCAGTTATAATAATTTTTATTGCTATTTTTATCATTATAACTATTTATATAATGATAATAGCAATAATGATGATCTTAGAAATAATAATGACAATAATATTAATTATAATGACAATGGTAATGATGCTATTATTTCTATTGCCATTATTAGTATGGAAATTATTGGAATAGAGTTAATTATTGCTTTTATTGCTGTAATTATCAAGATTATCATTATAATTATGGCTTTATCATTATCATTATTGTTGTCATCATCATTGTCATTATCATCATAATCATCATCATTATTGTCAATAATAAAGGAATCAACATGGAAATCATCATAATTACCTGAATTAATGTTAAAATCCTCATAATTACCATTAAAAAGTGAAAAGGTTTTTTTTCCCCGACGTTTCTCTCAAAAGGCTGTAATACGCTAGATTTTGCCGTTTTTTCGGCTATTGGGATTTTATTACTTCTGGCCTTTATTTCATTATAAAGGGACTGAATGATAATTGTTATCATTATTATAATTACTGTTATCATTTTTATGATTATTATCGTTATAGTCATTATCATCGTGATTATCATTATTATTATCATCCTTATTGCAGTTATATCAATTATGCTAGTTATTATTGCTATTTGTATCATTATAACTATAAATATAATGATAATAGCAATAATGATGATCTTAGAAATAATAATGATAATGACAATGATAATGATGTTATTATTATTTCTATAGCTATTATTAGTATGGAAATTATTGGAATAGAGTTATTTATTGCTATTATTGCAGTAATTCTCAAGATTATCATTATAATTATGACTTTATCATTATCATTATTATTGTCATTATCATTGTCATTATCATCATTATTATCATCATTATTGTCAATAATAAAGGAATCATCATGAAAATCTTCATAATTACCTGAATTAATGTTAAAATCTTCATAATTACCATTAAAAAGCGAAAAGGTTTTTTTCGACGTTTCTCTCAAAAGGCTATAATCCGCTAGGTTTTGAGTTTTTTTTTTCGACTTTTGGGATTTTATTACTCCGGGCCTTTATTTCATTATAAATGGACTGAATCATAATTATCATAATCTTTAATATCATTACTGCCATCATTTTTATGATTATTATCATTATAGTCATTATCATCATGATTATCATTATTATCATCGTCATTATTGCAGTTATAATTATTATTGTGCTAATTATTTTTGCTATTTTTATTATTATAACTATTTATATAATGATAGTAGCAATAATGATGATCTTAGAAATAATAATGATATTAATAATAATTATAATGACAATGATAATGATATTATTATTTCTATTGCCATTATTAGTATGGAAATTATTGGAATAGAGTTAATTATTGCTATTATTGCAGTAATTCTCAAGATTATCATTATAATTATGGCTTTATCATTATCATCATTATTATTGTCATTATCATTGTTATTATCATTATAATTATCATTATTATTGTCAATAATAAAGGAATCATCATGGAAATCATCATAATTACCTGAATTAATATTAAAATCCCCACAATTACCATTAAAAAGCGAAAAGGGTTTTTATCGACGTTTCTCTCAAAAAGCTGTAATACGCAAGATTTTGTCGTTTTTTCGACGTTTGGGATTTTATTACTTCTGGCCATTATTTCATTATAAATGGACTGAATGATTATCATCATCATTAATATCATTACTGTCATCATTTTTAGGATTATTATCATTATAGTCATAATCATCATGATTATCATTATTATTATCATCATTATTGCATTTATAATAATTAGTATGCTAATTATTATTGCTATTTATATCATTATAACTATTCATATAATGATAATAGCAATAATGATGATCTTAGAAATAATAATGACAATAATAATTATTATAATGACAATGATAATGATGTTATTATTATTTCTATTGCCATTATTAGTATGGAAATTATTGGAATATTATAACTCAAATAATGATGATCATAAATATGATAATCATGATGATAATGACTATAATGACAATAATCCTAAAAATGATGATAGTATTGATAATAATGATAATAATTATCATTCAGCCCATTTAGAATGAAATAAAGGCCAGAAATTATAAAGTCCCAAAAGTCGAAAAACTACAAAATCTTTTCAGAGAAACGTCGAAAAAAAACCTTTTCGCTTTTTATTGTAATTATTAGGATTTTAACATTAATTCAAGTAATTATGGTGATTTCCCTGATGATTCCTTTATTATTGACAATAATAATGACAATGATAATGACAATAATAATGACAATGATAATGATAATAATGGTAAAGTCATAAATATAATGATAATCTTGATAGTTACTGCAATAATAGCAATAATTAACTTTATTCCAATAATTTCCATACCGATCATGTCAATAGAAATAATAATAACATCATTATCGTTGTCATTATAATTATCATTATTTTCATTAGTATTTCTAAGATCATTATTGCTATTATCATTATATTATAGTTATAATGATAAAAATAGCAATAATAATTAGCATACTAATTATTATAACTGCAATAATGATGATAATAATAATGATAATCATGATGATAATGACTATAATGATAATAATCATAAAAATGATGACAGTAATGATAATAATGATGATAATAATTATCATTCAGTCCATTTATAAGGAAATCAAGGCCAGAAGTAATAAAATCCCAAACGTCAAAAAACGGCAAAATCTAGCGTATTACAGCCTTTTGAGAGAAACGTCGAAAAAAAAACCTTTTCGCTTTCTAATGGTAATTATGGGGATTTTAAGATTAATTCAGGTAATTATGATGATTTCCCTGATGAATCCTTTATTATTGACAATAATGATAATTATGATAATGACAATCATAATGATAATAATGATAAAGTCATAATTATGATAATAATCTAGAGAATTACTGCAGTATTAGCAATAATTAACACTATTCCAATAATTTCCATACTAATAATGGCAATAGAAATAATAATATCATTATCATTGTCATTATAATTATTATTGTTATTGTCATTATTATTTCTAAGATCATCTTAATTGCTATTATCATTATATAAATATTTATAATGATAAAAATAGCAATAATAATTAGCATAATAATTATCATAACTGCAATAATCATGATAATAATAATGATAATCATAATGATAATGAATATAATGATAATAATAATAAAAATGATGACAGTAATGATAATGATAATAATTATCATTCACTCAAATTATAATGATATAAAGGCCAGAAGTAAGAAAATCCCAAAAGTCGAAAAAATGGCAAAATCTTTTGAGAGAAACGTCGAAAAAACCCTTTTCGCCTTTTAATGGTAATTATAAGTATTTTAAAATTAATTCAGGAAATCATGATAATTTCCATGATGATTCCTTTATTATTGACAATAATGATGATAATTATGATGATAATGACAATGATAATGACAATAATAATTATAATGATAAAGTCATAATTATAATGATAATCTTGATAATTACTGCAATAATAGCAATAATTAACACTATTCCAATAATTTCCATACTGATAATGGCAATAGAAATAATGATAACATCATTATCATTGCCATTATAATTATTATTCTTGTCATTATTATTTCTAAGATCATCATTATTCCTTTTATCATTATAAAGATAGTTATAATGATAAAAATAGCAAAAATAATTTGCATAATAATTATTATATCTCCAATAATGATAATAATAATGATAATCATGAAGATATTGAATATAATGATAATAATCATAAAAATGATGACAGTAATGATAATAATGATGATAATTATCATTCAGTCCATCCAAAAGGAAATAAAGGCCAGAAGTAAGAAAATCACAGAAGTCAAAAAAACGGTAAAATCTAGCCTATTCCAGCCTTTTGAGAGAAAAGTCGAAAAAAAACTCTTTTAGCTTTTTAATGGTAATTATGAGGATTTTAACATTAATTCAGGTAATTATGATGATTTCCCTGATGATTCCTTTGTCATTGACAATAATGAGGATAATTATGATGACAATAATAATGATATTATTAGCATACTATTATTAGCATACTAATTATTATAACTGCAATAATGATGATAATAATAATGATAATCATGATGATAATGACTATAATGATAATAATCATAAAAATGATGACAGTAATGATAATAATGATAATAATTATCATTCAGTCCATTTATAATGAAATAAAGGCCAGAAGTAATAAAATCCCAAAAGTCGAAAAAAGGAAAAATCCAGCGTATTACAGCCTTTTGAGAGAAACGTCGAAAAAAACCTTTTCGCTTTCTAATGGTAATTATGGGGATTTTAACATTAATTCAGGTAATTATGATGATTTCCCTGATGATCCTTTATTTTTGACAATAATGATAATTATGATGAAATTGATAATGATAATAATGATAAAGTCATAATTATAATGATAATATTGACAATTACTGCAATAATAGCTATAATCAACTCTATTCCATTAGTTTCCATTTCATTATCATTGTCATTATAATCATCATTATTGTCATTATTATTTCTAAGATCATCATTATTGCTATTATCATTATATAAATAGTTATAATGATAAAAATAGCTATAATAATTAGCATGATAATTATTATGACTGCAATAATGATGTTAATAATAATGATAATCATGATGATAATGACTATAATGAAAATCATCATAAAAATGATGACAGTAATGATAACAATGATGATAATAATTATCATTAAGTCCATTTATAATGAAATAAAGGCCGAAAGTAATGAAATCCCAAAAGTCGAAAAAACGGCAAAATCTAGAGTATTACAGCCTTTTGAGAGGAACGTCGAAAAAAAACTTTTCGCTTTTTAATTATAATAATTCAGGTAATCATGATGATTTCCATGATGATTCCTATATTATTGACAAAAATGATGATAAGTATGATAAAAATGACAATAATAATGATAATAAGGATAAAGTCATAATTATAATGATAATTTTGAGAATTACTGCTGCAATAAATGCAATAATTAACTCTATTCCAATAATTTCCATACTAATAATGGCAATAGAAATAATAATATCATTATCATTGTCATTATAATTATTATTATTGTCATTATTATTTCTAAAATCATCATTATTGCTATTATCATATAAATATTTATAATGATAAAAATAGCAATAATAATTAGCATAATAATTATTATAGGTGCAATAAAGATGATAATAATAATGATAATCATGATGATAATGACTATGATGACAATAATCATAAGAATGATGACAGTAATGATAATAATGATAAGAATTATTATACAGTCCATTTATAAGGAAATAAAGGCAAGAAGTAAGAAAATCTCAGAAGTCGAAAAAACGGCAAAATCTAGTGTATTAATGCCTTTTGAGAGAAACGTCGAAAAAAAACCTTTTCGCTTTTAATGGTAATTATGAGGGTCTTAACATTAATTCAGGTAATTATGATGATTTCCATGATGATTCCTTTATTATTGACAATAATGATGATAATTATGATGGTAATGACAATGATAATGACACTAATAATGATAATAATAATAGTCATAATTATAATGATAATCTTGATAATTACTGCAATAATCAATAATCAATAATTAACTCTTTCAATAATTTCCATACTAATAATGGCAATAGAAATAATATCATTATCACTGTCATTATAATTATTATTATTATCATTATTATATCTAAGTTCATCATTATTGCTATTTTCATTATATAAATAGTTATATTGATAAAAATAGCAATAATTATTAGCATACTAATTAATATAACTGCAATAATGATAATAATAATGATAATCCTGATGATAATGACTATAATGATAATCACAAAAATTATGACAGTAATGATAATAATGATGATAATAATCATCATTCAGTCAATTTATACTGAAATAAAGGCAAGAAGTAATAAACTCCCAGAAGTCGAAAAAACGGCAAAATCTAGCGTATTACAGCCTTATGAGAGAAACGTCGAAAAAAAACCCTTTTCGCTTTCTAATGGTAATTATGGGGATTTTAACATTAATTCAGATAATTATGATGATTTCCCTGATGATTCCTTTATTATTGAAAATAATAATGATAATTATGATGATAATGACAGAGATAATGACAATAATAATGATAATAAGAATAAAGTCATAATTATAATGATAATCTTGATAGTTACTGCAATAATAGCAATAATCAACACTATTCCAATAATTTCCATACTAGTAATGGCAATAGAAATAATAACATCATTATCATTGTCATTATAATTATTATTATTGCCATTATTATTTCTAAGATCATCATTATTTCTAAGATCATCATTATCGCTATTATCATTATATAAATAGTTATAATGATAAAATAAGCAATAACAATTAGCATAATAATTATTATAACTGCAATAATGATTATAATGAAAATGATAATCATGATGATAATGACTATAATGATAATAATCATAAAAATGATGACAGTAATGATAATAATGACACTAATTATCATTAAGTCAATTTATAATGAAATAAAGGCCAGAAGTAAGAAAATCCCAGAAGTCGAAAAAACGGAAAAATTTAGCGTATTACAGCCTTTTGAGAGGAACGTCGAAAAAATAACCCTTTTCGCTTTTTAATGATGATTTTAACATTAATTCAGGCAATTATAATGATTTTCCTGATGATTCCTTTATTATTGACAATAATAATGATAATTATGGTGATAATGTCAATGATGATGACAATAATAATGATAAGTATGATAGAGTCATTAATTTAATGCTAATCTTGATAATTACTGCAATAATAGCAATAATTAACTCTATTCCAAAAATTTCCATACTGATAATGACAATAGAAATAATAATAACATCATTATCATTGTCATTATAATTATTATTATTGTCATTATTATTTCTAAGATAATCATTATTATTATTATCGTTATATAGATAGTTATAATGATAAAAATAGCAATAATAATTAGCATAATAATTATTATAACTGAAATAATGATAATAATAATGATAATCATGACGATAATGACTGTAATGATAATAATCATAAAAATGATGACAGTAATCATAAAAATGATGATAATATTTATCATTCAGTCCTTTAATAATGAAATAATGGCCAGAAGTAATAAAATCTCAAACGTGGAAAAAACGGCAAAATCTAGCATATTACAGCCTTTTGAGAGAAACGTCGAAAATAAACCCATTTCGCTTTTTAATGGTAATTATGGGGATTTTAACATTAATTCAGGTAATTATGACGATTTCCATGATTATTCCTTTACTATTGACAATAATGATGATAATGACAATGATAATGACAATGATAAGGATAATAATGATAAAGTCATAATTATAATGCTAATCTTGATAATTACTGTAATAATAGCAATAATTAACTGTATTCCAATAATTTCCATACTAATAATGGCAATGGAAATAATAATAACATCATTATCCTTGTCATTATAATTATTATAATTGTCATTATTATTTCTAACATCATCATTATTGCTATTATCATTATATAAATATTTATAATAATAAAAATAGCAATAGTAATTAGCATAATAGTTATTATAACTGCAATAATGATGATAATAATAATGATAATCATGATTATAATGACTATAATGATAATAATCATAATAATGATGAAAGTCATGATCATAATGATGATACCAATTACCATTCAGTCAATTTATCATAGAATAAAGGCCAGAAGTAATAAAATCCCAGAAGTAAAAAACAACGGCAAAATCTAGCGTATTACAGCCTTTTGAGAGAAACGTCGAAAAAAAACCCTTTTCGCTTTTTAATGGTAATTATAAACGATTTTAACATGAATTCAGGTAATCATGATGATTTCCCTGATGAATCATTTATCATTGACAATAATGATGATAATTATGATGATAATGATAATGATAATGGCAATTATAATGATAATCTTGAGAATTATTGAAATAATAGCAGGAATTAACTCTATTCATATAATTTCCATACTAATAATGGGAAAAGAAATAATAATAACATCATTATCATTGTCATTATAATTATTATTATTGTCATTATTATTTCTAAGATTATCATTATTTCTATTATCATTATATGAATAGTTATAATAATAAAAATAGCAATAATATTTAATATAATAATTATCATAACTGTAATAATGATGATAATAACAATGATAATCATGATGATAATGACTATAATGATAATAATCATAAGAATGATGACAGTAATAATAATACTGATGATAATAATCATCATTCAGTCCATTTATAATGAAATAAAGGCCAGAAGTAATAAAATCCCAAACGTCGAGAAAACGGCAAAATCTAGCGTATTACAGCCATTTGAGAGAAAAATCGAAAAAAAAAACTTTTCGCTTTCTAATGGTAATAATGGGGATTTTAACATTAATTCAGGTTATTATGATGATTTCCATGATGATTCCTTTATTATTGACAATAATGATTATAATGATGATAATGACAATGATAATGACAATAATAATGATAATATTGATAAATTCAGATAATTATGATGATTTCCCTGATGATTCCTTTATTATTGAAAATAATAATGATAATTATGATGATAATGACAGAGATAATGACAATAATAATGATAATAAGAATAAAGTCATAATTATAATGATAATCTTGATAGTTACTGCAATAATAGCAATAATCAACACTATTCCAATAATTTCCATACTAATAATGGCAATAGAAATAATAACATCATTATCATTGTCATTATAATTATTATTATTGTCATTATTATTTCTAAAATCATCATTATTGCTATTATCATTATATAAATAGTTATAATGATAAAAATATCAATAATAATTAGCAGGATAATTATTATAACTGCAATAATGATAATCATGATGATAATGACTATAATGAAATAATCATAAAAATGATGACAGTAATGATAATAATGATGATAATAATCGCCATTCAGTCCATTTATAATGAAATAAAGGCCAGAAGTGATAAAATCCCAAACGTCGAAAAAACGGCAAAATCAACCCTTTTCGATTTTTAGTGGTAATTATAATTATAATGATAATAATGATAGTCATAATTATAATGATAATCTTGAGAATTACTGCAATAATAGCAATGATTAACTCTCTTCCAATAATTTCGATACTAACAATGGAAATACAAATAATAACATCATGATCATTATCATTATAATTATTATTATTGTCATTATTTCTAAAATAATCAGTATTGCTAATATCATTAAATAAATAGTTATAATGATAAAAATAGCAATAATAATTAGCATAATACTTATTATAACTGCAATAATGATGATAATAATAATGATAATCATGATGATAATGACTATAATGATAATAATCATAAAAATGATGACGGCCAGAAGTAATAAAATCCCAAAAGTCGAAAAAAACGGCAAAATCAAATAAACGGTAAAATATAGCGTATTACAACCTTTTCAGAGAAACGACGAAAAAAACATTTTCGCTTTTTAATAATCATAGGGATTTTAACATTAATTCAGGTAATCATGATGATTTCCCTGATGTTTCCTTTATTATTGACAATAATGATGATAATGACAATGATGATGACAATAAAAATGATAATAATGATAAAGTCATAATTATAATGATAATCTTCATAATAACTGCAATAATAGCAATAATTAACTCTCTTCCAATAATTTCCATACTAATAATGGCAATGGAAATAATGATATCATTATCATTGTCATTATAATTATTAATATTTTCATTATTATTTCTAAGATCACCATTATTGTTATTATCATTATATAAATAGTTATAATGATAACAATAGCAATAATAATTAGCATAATAATTATTATAACTGAAATAATGATAATAATAATAATGATAATCATGATGATAATGACTATAATGATAATAATCATAAAAATGATGGCAGTAATGATTATAATGATGATAATATTCATCATTCAGTTCATTTATAAGGAAATAAAGACCAGAATTAAGAAAATCCCACATGTCTAAAAAAACAACAACGGCAAAACGTATTACAGCCTTTTGAGAGAAACGTCTAAAAAAAAAACCTTTTAGCTTATTAATGGTAGTTATGAGGATTTAAACATAATTTCAGGTAATCATGATGATTTCCTTGATGATTCCTTTATTATTGACAATAATGATGATAATTATGATGATAATGACAATGATAATGACAATAATAATGATAATAATGATAAAGTCATAATTATAATGATAATCTCGAGAATTACTGCAATGATAGCAATGATTAACTCTCTTCCAATAATTTCCATACTAATAATGGCAATAGAAATAATAATATCATTATCATTGTCATTATAATTATTATTATCATTATTATTTCTAAGATAATCAATATTGCTTTTTACATTATATAAATAGTTATAATGATAAAAATAGTAATAATAATTAGATTAATAATTATTATAACTCCAATAATGATGATAATAATAATGATAATCATGATGATAATGACTATAATATTAATTAATCATAAAAATGATGACAGTAGGGATAATAATGATGACAATAATTATCATTTCCAATTTATAATGAAATCACGGCCAGAAGTAATAAAATCCCAAAAGTCGAAAAAACGGCAAAATCTAGCGTTATAATTATAATGATAATCTTCATAATTACTGCAATAATAGCAATAATTAACTCTCTTCCAATAATTGCCATACTAATAATGGCAATAGAAATAATAATATTATCATTGCCATTAAAATCATTAATATTGTCATTATTATTTCTAAGATCACCATTATTGCTATTATCATTATATAAATAGTTATAATGATAACAATAGCTATAATAATTATTATAACTGCAATAATGATGATAATCATAAAAATGATGGCAGTAATGATAATAATGATGATAATATTCATCATTCAGTCCATTTATAAGGAAATAAAGGCCAGAATTAAGAAAAAAACGGCAGAACGTATTACAGCCTTTTGAGAGAAACGTCGAAAAAAAACCTTTTCGCATTTTAATGGTAATTATGAGGATTTAAACATTAATTCAGGTAATAATGATGATTTCCTTGATGATTCCTTTATTATTGACAATAATGATGATAATTACGATGATAATGACAATGATAATGACAATAATAATGATAATGATAAAGTTATAATTATAATGATAATCTTGATAATTACAGTAACAATAGCAATAATTAACTCTATTCCAATAATTCTCACACTAATAATTGCAATACAAATAATAATAACATCATTATCATTGTTATTATAATTATCATTAGTCATTATTACTTCTAAGATCATCATTATTATTATTATATATTATCATTATATAGATAGTTATAATGATTAGCATAATAATTATTATAACTGCAATAATGATGATAATAATGATAATCATGATGATAACTATAATGATAATAATCATAAAAATGATGACAGTAATGATAATAATGATAATTATCATTCAGTCCGTTTATAATGTAATAAAGGCCATAAGTAATAAGATCTCAGAAGTCGAAAAAACAGCAAAATATAACGTATTATAGCCTTTTGAGAGGAACGTCGAAAAAAATCTTTTCGTTTTTTAATGGTAATTATGAGGATTTTAACATTAACTCTGGGAATTATGATTTCCCTGATGATTCCTTTATTATTGACAATAATGATGATAATTATGATAATAATGACAATAATAATGATAATTATGATAGTCATAATTATAACGATAATCTTGATAATTACTACAATAATAGCAATAATTAACTCTATTCCAATAATTATCATAATATTAATGGCAATAGAAATAATAATAACATCATTATCATTGTCATTTTAATTATTACTATTACTATCATCATTATTGCTATTATCAATCTGTATATAGTTATAATGATAAAAATAGCAATTATAATTAGCATAGTAATTATTATAACTACAATAATGATGATAATAATAATGATAATAATGATGATAATGACTATAATGATAATAATCATGAAAATGATGACAGTAATGATAATAATGATAATAATCATGAAAATGATGACAGTAATGATAATAATGATAATAATTACCATTCAGTCCATTTATAAGGAAATAAAGGCTAGAAGTAATAAAATCCCAACAGTCGAAAAAAAAACGGCAAAATCTAGCGTATTACAGCTTTTTGAGAGAAACATCGAAAAAAACCCTTTTCGCTTTTTAATGGTAATTATAAGGATTTTAACATTAATTCAGGTGATTATGATGATTTCCATGATGACTCCTTTATTATTGACAATAATGATGATAATTATGATTATAATGACAATGGTAATGACAATAATAATGATACTAATGATAAAGTCATAATTATAATGATAAGCTTGATAATTACTGCAATAATAGCAATAATTAACTCTATTCCAATAATTCCCACACTAATAATGGCAATAGAAATAATAATAACTTCATTACCATTGTCATTGTAATTATTAATATTGTCATTATTATTTCTAAGATCACGGATTGTGCAGATAATTAATTCAGGTAATTATGAAGATTTCCATGATGATTCCTTTATTATTGACAATAATGATGATTATGATGACAATGATAATAATGATAGTCATAATTATAATGATAATCTTGATAATTACTGCAATAATAAACATAATCAACTATTCCAATCATTTCCATACTAATAATGGCAATAGAAATAATAATATTACCATTGTCATTATAATTATTATTACTGTCATTATTATTTCTAAGATCATCATTATTGCTATTATCACTATATAAATAGTTATAATGATAAAAGTAGCAATAATAATTAGCATAATAATCATTATAACTGCAATAATGATGATAATAATGATAATCATGATAATGACTATAATGATAATAATCATAAAAATGATGACAGTAATGATAATAATGATAATTTATAATGATATCAAGGCCAGAAGTAATAAAATCCTAAAAGTCGAAAAATGGCATAATCTAGCGTATTACAGCCTTCTGAAAGAAAGGTCGAAAAAAAAACCTTTTCGCTTTTTAATGGTAATTATGAGGATTTTAACATTAATTCAGGTAATTATGATGAATTCCATGATTCCTTTATTATTGACAATATGATAACTATGACAATAATAATGATAATAATGATAAAGTCACAATTATAATGATAATCTTGAGATTTACTGCAATTATTTACTCTATTCCAGTAATTTCCATACTAATAATGGCAATAGAAATAATAATATCATTATCATTGTCATTCTAATTATTATTATTGTCATTATTATTTCTAAGATCATCATTATTGTTATTATCATTATATAAATAGTTATAATGATAAAAATATCAATAGTTATTAGCAAAATAATTATTATAACTGCTATAATGATGATAATAATAATGATAATCATAAAGATAATGAATATGATGATAATAATAATAAAAATGATGACTAATGATAATAATGTTAAAAATTATCATTCAGCCCATTTATATGGAAATAAAGGCCATAAATAATAAAATCCCAAAAGTCAAAAAAAAAAAAAAAAAAAAAAAACGGCAAACGGATTAAAGCCTCTTGAGAGAAACGTTGAAAAAACCCTTTTCGCTTTTTAATTGTAATTATTAGGATTTTAACATAAATTCAGGTAGCTAGCGTATTATTGACAATAATGATTATAATTATGATGGTAATGACAATGATAATGACAATAATAATGATAATAATGATAAAGTCATAATTTTAATGATACTCTTGATAATTACTGCAATAATAGCAATAATTAACTCTAATCCAATAATTTTCATGCTAATAATGGCAATAGAAATAATTATATCATTATCATTGTCATTATAATTATTATTATTGTCATTATTATTTCTAAGGTCATCATTATTGCTATTATCATTATATAAATAGTTATAATGATAAAAATAGCAAAAATAATTAGCATAATAATGATTAAAACTGTAATGATGATGATAATGATAATGATAATCATGATGATAATGACTATAATGATAATAATCATATAAAATGTTTACAGTAATGATAATAATGATGATAATAATTATCCTTTAGTCCAGTTATAATGAAATAAAGGCCAGCAGTAATAAAATCCCATAAGTCGAAAAAACGGCAAAATCTAGCGTATTACAGCTTTTTGAGAGAATCGTCGAAAAAAAAGCCCTTTACGCTTTTTAATGGTAATTATGAGGATTTTAAAATTAATTCAGGTAATTATGATGATTTCCATGTTGATTCCTTTATTATTGACAATAATGATGATAATTATGATGATAATGACAATGATAATGACAATGATAATGATAATAATGATAAAGTCATAAATATAATGATAATCTTGTTAAATACTGCAATAATAGCAATAATTAACTCTATTCCAATAATTTTCATACTAATAATGGCAAAAGAAATAATAAAATCATTATAATTGTCATTATAATTATTATTAATCTCATTATTATTTCTAAGATTATTATTGCTATTATGATTATATAAATAGTTATAATGATAAAAATAGCAATAATAATTAGCATAATAATTATCATAATTGCAATAATGATAATAATAATGATAATTATGATGATAATGACTATAATGATAATAATTATCATTCTGTCCATTTATAATGAAATAAAGGCTTGAAGTTATAAAATCACAAAAGTCGAAAAAACGGCAAAATCTAGCCTTATGAGAGCAACGTCGGAAAAACCCTTTTCGCTTTTTAATGGTAATTATGAGGATTTTAACATTAATTCAGGTAATTATGATGATTTGAATGATGATTCCTTTATTATTGACAATAATGATGATAATTATGATGCTAATGACAATGATAATGACTATAATAATGATAATAAGGATAAAGTCATAATTATAATGATAATCTTGATAGTTACTGCAATAATAGCAATATTTAACACTACTTCAATAATTTCCATACTAATAATGGCAATAGAAATAATTATAACATCATTATCATTGTCATTATAATTATTATAATTGTCGTTATTATTTCTAAGATCATCATTATTGCTATTATTATTATATAAAGAGTTATAATGATAAAATAGAAATAATAATTAGCATAATAATTATTATAACTTCAATAATGATGATAATAATAATGATAATCATGATGATAATGACTATAATGATAATAATCATAAAAATGATGACAGTAATGATGATAATGATGATACTAATTATCATTCCGTCAATTTATAATGAAATAAAGGCCAGAACTAATAAAATCCCAAAAGTCGAGAAAACGGCAAAATCTAGCGTATTACAGCATTTTCAGAGGAACGTTGATTTTTTTTTTCGCTTTTTATGGTAATTATGAGAATTTTAACATTAATTTAGGCAATTATGATGATTTCCCTGATGATCCCTTTATTATTGACAATAAAGATAATAATTATGATGATAATGACAATGATAATGACAATAATAATGATAATAATGATAGTCACAAATATAATGATAATCTCTAGAATTACTGCAATAATAGGAATAATTAACTCTATTCCAGTAATTTCCATACTGATAATGGCAATAGAAATAATAATATCATTATCATTGTCATTATAACTATTATTTTTGTCATTATTATTTCTAAGATCATCATTATTGCTATTATCATTAATTAATAGTTATAATGATAAAAATAGCAATAATAATTAGCATAATACTTATTATAACTTCAATAATGATGATAATAATAATGATGATCATGATAATAATGACTATAATGATAATAAGCATAAAAAGGATGACAGTAATGATAATAATGATGATACTAATCATTCAGTCAATTCATAATGAAATCAAAGCCAGAAGTTATAAGATTGCAGCCATTTGAGAGAAACGGTGAAAAAAAAAACCTTTTCGCTATCTAATGGCAATTATGGGGATTTTAACTTTAATTCAGGTAATTATGATGATTTCCCTGATTATTCCTTTATCATTGACAATAAAGATGATAATTATGATGATAATGACAATGATAATGACAATAATAATGATAAAGTCATAATTATAATGATAATCTTGATAATTACTGCAATAATAGCAATAATTAACTCTATTCCAATAATTTCCATACTATTAATGGCAATAAAAAATAATAACATCATTATCATTGTCATTATAATTATTATTATTATCATTATTATTTCTAAATTCAACATTATTGCTATTATCATTATATAAATAGTTATAATGATAAAAATAGCAATAATGATTAGCATTATAATTATTATAACTGCAATAATGATGATAATAATAATGATAATCATGATGATAATGACTATAATGATCATAATCAGAAAAATGACAGTAATGATGATAATGATTATAATAATTATCATTCAGTCCATTTATAGTGAAATCAAGGCCAGAAGTAATAAAATCCTAAAAGTCGAAAAAAAACTGCAAAATCTAGCGTTTTTTCGACTTTTGGGATTTTTTAACTTCTGGCCCTTTTTTATTATAAATGGACTGAATGATAATTATTATCATTATCATTACTATCATCATTTTTATGATTATTGTCATTATAGTTATTATCATCATGATTATCATTACTATTATCATCATTTATATCATCAGTTATCATGCTAATTATTTTTGCTATTTTTATCATTATGCTATTATTGCAGTAACTATCAAGATTATCATTATAATTATGCCTTTATCATTATTATCATTATAATTGTCATTATCATCATAATTATCATCATTATTGTCAATAATAAAGGATTCATCATGGAAATCATCATAATTACCTGAATTAATGTTAAAATCCCAATAATTACCATAAGTAAGCGAAAAAGTTTTTTTTTCGACGTTTTTCTCAGAAGGCTGTAATACGCTAGATTTTGCCGTTTTTTCGACGTTTTGGATTTTATTACTTCTGGCCATTATTTCATTATAAATTGACTGAATGATAATTATTATCATTATTATCATTACTGTCATTATTTTTATGATTATCATTATAGTCATTATCATCATGATTATTATCATCATTATTGCAGTTATGATAATTAGTATGCTAATTATTGTTGCTATTTTTATCATTATAAATATTTATGTAATGATAATAGCAATAATGATGATCTTAGAAATACTGACAATAATAATTATCATAATGACAATAATAATGATATTATTTCTATTGCCATTATCAGTATAGAAATCATTGGAATAGAGATAATTGTTGCTATTATTGCAGTAATTATCAAGATTATCGTTATATTTATGAATTTATCATTATTATCATTATTATTGTCATTATCATTGTCATTATCATCATAATTATCATCATTATTGTCAATAATAAAGAAATCAGGGAAATCATCATAATTGCCTAAATTAATGTTAAAATTCTCATAATTAACATAAAAAGCGAAAAAAAAAAATTTCAACGTTACTCTGAAAATGCTGTAATACGCTAGATTTTGCCGTTTTCTTGACTTTTGAGATTTTATTAGTTCTGGTCTTTATTTCATTATAAATTGACGGAATGATAATTAGTATCATTATCATCATTACTGTCATCATTTTTATGATTATCATTATAGTCATTATAATCATGATTATCATTATTATCAAAATTATAGCAGTTATAATATTTAGTATACTAATTATTATTGCTATTTTTATCATTATAACTATTTATATAATGATAATAGCAATAATGATGATCTTAGAAATAATAATGACAATAATAATAATTATAATGACAATAATAATGATATTATTATTTCTATTGCCATTATTACTATGGAAATTATTGGATTAGAGTTAATTATTGCTATTATTGAAGTAATTCCCAAGATTAGCATTATATTTATGACTTATTATTATCATTATTACCATTATCATAGTCATTATCATCATGATTATCTTCATTTTTGTCAATAATAAAGGAGTCATCATGGAAATCATTATAATTGCCTAAATTAATGTTAAAATCCTTATAATTACCAATAAGAAGCGAAAAGGTTTTTTTTTCGACGTTGCTCTCAAAAGGCTAGATTTTGCCGTTTTTTCGACTGTTGGAATATTATTATTTCTGGCCTTTATTTCCTTATAAATGGACTGAATGATGATTATCATCATCATTATCATTACTGTCATCATTTTTTCGGATTATTGTCATTATAGTCATTATTATCATGATTATCATCAATATTATCATCATTAATACAGTTATAATAATTATCATGCTAATTATTATTGCTATTTTTATCATTATAACTATCTATATAATGATCATAGCAATAATGATGATCATAGAAATAATAATGACAATAATAATAATTATAATGACAATGATAATGATGTTATTATTAGGTCTATTGCCATTATCAGTATGGGAATTATTGGAATAGAGTTAATTATTGCAATTATTGCAGTAATTATCAAGATAACCATTATAAGTATGACTTTATCATTATTATCATTATTATCATTATTATTGTCATTATCATTCTCAATATCATCGTAATTATCATCATTATTGTCAATAATAAAGGAATCATGGTGGAAATCATTATGATTACCTGAATTAATGTTAAAATCCTCATAATTACCATTAAAAAGCGAAAACGTTTTTTTTCGACGTTTCTCTCAAAAGGGTAGATTTTGCCGTTTTTCGACTTGTGGGATTTTATTACTTCTGGCCTTTATTTCATGATAAATTGACTGAATGATGATTATTATCATAATTATTATTACTGTCATAATTTTTATGATTATTATCATTATAGTGATTATCCTCATGATTATCATTATTGTTCTGATCATTATTGCAGTTATGATAATTATTATGCTTATTATTATTGCTATTTTTATCATATTTATATAATGATATTAGCAATAATGATGATCTTAGAAATAATAATGACTATAATGATAAAAATAATGGCAATATTATTTCTATTGCCATTATTAGTATTAGTATGCAAATTATTGGGAAAGAGTTAATTATTGCTATTATTGCAGTAATTCTGAAGATTATCATTATATATATGAATATCATTAATATCATTATTATTTTCATTATCATTGTCATTATCATCATAATTATCATCATTATTGCCAATGATAAAGGAATCAACAGGGAAATCATCATGATTGCCTGAATTAATGTTAAAATCCTTATAATTAACATTAAAAAGCGAAAAGGTTTTTTTTCAACGTTTCTCTCAAAATGCTGTAATACGCTAGATTTTGCCATTTTTTCGATTTTATTTGGGATTTTATTACTTCTGGCCTTTATTTCATTAAAAATTGACTGAATGATAATTATTATCATCATTATTATCATTACTGTCATCATTTTTATGATTATTATCATTATAGACATTATCATCATGATTATCATTATTATTATCATTATTGCAGTTATAATAATTATTATGCTAATTATTATTGCTATTTTTATCATTATAAATATTTATATAATGGTAATAGTAATAATGATTATCTTAGAAATAATAATGACAATAATAATAATTATAATGACAATGATAATGATGTTATTATTATTTCTATTGCCTTATTAGTATGGAACTTATTGGCATAGAGTTAATTATTGGTATTATTGCAGTAATTCGAAAGATTATCATTATAATTATGACTTTATCATTATTATCATTATAATTATGACTTTATCATTATTATCATTATAATTGTCATTATCATTGTTATTATCATCATAATTATCATCTTCATTGTCAATAATAAAGGAATCATCAGGGAAATCATGATTACCTGAATTAATGTTAAAATCCCTATATATACCACTAGAAAGTGATAAGGGTTTTTTCCACGTTTCTCTCAAAAGGCTAGATTTTGCCGTTTTTTCGACTTTTGGGGTTTTATTACTTCTGGCCTTTATTTCATTATAGATGGACTGAATGATGATTATTATCATAATAATTATCATTGCTGTTATTATTTTTATGATTATTATCATTATAGTCATTATCATAATGATTATCATTATTATTATCATTATTGCAGTTATAATTATTAGGCTAATTATTATTGCTATTTTTATCATTATAACTATTTACATAATGATAATAGCAATAATGATGATCTGAGAAATAATGATGATCTTAGAAATAATAATGACAATAATAATTATTATAATGACAATGATAATGATATTATTATTTTTATTGCCATTGTTGGTATGGAAATTATTGGAATAGTGTTAATTATTGCTTGGGTTTTTTTCGACGTTTATCTCAAAAGGCTGTAATACGCTAGATTTTGCCGTTTTTTCGACTTTTTATAACTTCTGACCTTTATTTCATTATAAATGGACTGAGTGATAATTATTATCATTATTATCATTACTGTCATCATTTATATGATTATTGTCATTATAGTCATTATCATCATGATTATCATTATTATTATCATCATTATAGCAGTTATAATAATTATTATGCTAATTATTATTGCTATTTTTATCATTAAAACTATTTATGTAATGATAATAGCAACAATGATGATCTTACAGATAAAAATGGCAATAATAATAATTATAATTTCAATGATAATGATGTTATTTCTATTGCCATTATTAGTATGAAAATGATTGGAATAGGGTTAATCATTGCTATTATTGCAGTAATTCTCAAGATTATCATTATAATTATGACTTTATCATAATTAACATTATTATTGGCATTATCATCATAATTATCATTATTGTTAATAATAAATGAATCATTAGGGAAATCATCATCATTACCTGAATTAGTTAAAATCCTCATAATTACCATCAAAAAGCGAAAATGTTTTTTTTTTCCGACGTTCCTCTCAAAAGGCTGTAATACTCTAGATTTTGCCTTTTCTTGACTTTTGGGATTTTATTACTTCTGGCCTTTACTTCATTATAGATGGACTGAATGATGATTATTATCATAATAATTATCATTGCTGTCATTATTTTTATGATTATTATCATTATAGTCATTATCATCATGATTATCATTATTAATATCATTATTGCATTTATAATAATTAGTATGCTAATCATAATGCTATTTTTATCATTATAACTATTAATATAATGATAATAGCAATAATGATGATCTTAGAAATATTGACAAAAATAATAGTCATAATGACAATGATAATTATGTTACTATTATTTCTATTGCCATTATTAGTATTGAAATTATTTGAAGAGTTATTATTGCTATAATTGCAGTAACTATGAAGATTATAATTATAATTATGACTTTATCATCATTATCATCATTATTGTCATTATCTTTGTCATTATCATCATAATTATCATTATTATTGTTAATAATAAAGGAATCATCAGGGAAATCATCATAATTACCTGAATTGATTTTTAAATCCCCATAATTACCATTAAAAAGCGAAAAGTTTCTTTTTTCGATGTTTCTCTCAAAAGGCTAGATTTTTCCTTTTTCGACTTTTGGGTTTTTAAAACTTCTGGCCTTTATTTCATTATAAATGGACTGAATGATAATTATCATTATTATCATTACATTTTTATGATTATTATCATTATATTCATTATCATCATGATTATCATTATTAATATCATCATTATTACAGTTATAATAATTATTATGCTAATTATTATTGCTATTTTTATCTTTATAACTATCTATATAATGATAATAGCAATAATGATGATCATTAATAATGACAATATTAATAATTATAATGACAATGATAATGATATTATTATTTCTATTGCCCTTATTAGTATGGAAATTATTGGAATATAGTTAATTATTGCTATTATTGCAGTAATTATCAAGATTATCATTATAATTATGACTTTATCATTATTATCATTATTATTGTCATTATCATTGTCATTGACATCATAATTATCATAATTATTATCAATAATAAAGGAATCATCATGGGAATCATCATAATTACCATTAAAAAGCGAAAAGGTTTTTTCGACGTCTCTCAGAAAAGGCTGTAATACGCTAGATTTTGCCATTTTTTGGGATTTTATTACTCTTTGCATTTTATTCCATTATAGATGGACTGAATGATAATTATCATCATTAATATTATCATTACTGTCATCATTTTTATGATTCTCATCATTTTAGTCATTATCATCATGATTATCATTATTGTCATTATTCCAGTTATAATAATTATTATGCTAATTATTATTGCTATTTTTATAATTATAACTATTTATATAATGATAATAGCAATAATGATGATCTTAGAAATGATGATGATCTTAGAAATAATAATCACAATACTAATAATCATAATGACAATGATAATAATGTTATTATTTATATTGCCATTATTAGTATGGAAATTATTGGAATAGAGTTAATCATTGCAATTATTGCAGTAATTATAAAGATTATAATTATAATTATGACTTTATCATCATTATTATTGTCATTATCATCATTATTGTTAATAATAAAGGAATCATTATGGAAATCACCATAACTACCTGAATTAATACTAAAATCCTCATAATTACCATTTTAAAGCGAAAAGTTTTTTTTGGACGTTTTTTTCACTTTTGGGATTTTATTACTTCTACCCTTTATTTCATTATAAATGGACTGAATGATAATTATTATCATCATTATTATCATTATTATTATCATCATTATTGCAGTTATAATAACTATTATGCCAATTATTATTGCCATTTTTATCATTATAACTATGTATATAATTATAATAGCAATAATGATGACCTTAGAAATAATAATGACAATAATAATGATTATAATGACAATGATAATGATGCTATTATTATTTCTTTAGTTATTGGAATAGAATTAATTATTGATATTATTACAGTAACTATCAAGATTGTCATCATAATTATGAATTTACCATTATTATTATTATTATTGTCATTATCATTGACATTATCATAAAAATCATCATCATTATTGTCAATATTAAAGGCATCATCATGGAAATCATCATAATTACCTGAATTAATTCTAAAATCTTCATTATTACCATTAAAAAGCGAAAAGGTTTTTCTTCGACGTTTGTCTTAAAAGGTTGTAATGCCCAAGATTTTGCCGTTTTTCGACTTTTGGGATTTTAACATTTCAGGCCTTTATTTCATTATAAATGGACTGAATGATAATTATCATCATCATTATTATCATCATTGTCATCATTTATATGATTATTATCATTATAGTCATTATCATCATGATTATCATTATCATTATCATCATAATTGCAGTTATAATAATTATTATGCTAATTATTATTGCTATTTTTATCATTATAACTATTTATATAATGATAATAGCAATAATGATGTATTTAGAAACAATAATAATAATAATATTTCTAATGACAATGATAATGATATTATTTTTACTGCCATTATTAGTATGTTAGTTAATTATTGCTATTATTACAGTAATTATCAAGATTATCATTAAAATTTTGACTTTATCATTATTATATTATTGTCATTATCCTTGTCATTATCATCATAATTATCATCTTTATTGTCAATAATAAAGGAATAATCAGGGAAATCATCATAATTACCTGAATTAACGTTAAAATCCCAATAATCACCATTAGAAAGCCAAAAGGTTTTTTTTTCGACGTTTCTCTCAAATGGCTGCAATTTTATTACTTCTGGCTTTGATTTCATTATAAATTGACTGAATGATAATTAGTATCATCATTATTATCATTGTGGTCATCATTTTTATGATTATTATCATTATAGTCATTATCATCATGATCATCATTATTATTATCATCATTATTGCATTTATAATAAGTATTATGCTAATTATTATTGCTATTCTTATCATTATAACTATTTATATAATGATAATAGCAATAATGATGATAGAAATAATAATGACAATAATAATAATTATAATGACAATGATAATGATGTTACTATTATTTCTATTGCCATTATCAGTATGGAAATTACTGGAATAGAGTTAATTATTCTTATTATTGAAATAATTCTAGAGATTATCATAATATTCATGACTTTATCATTATTATCATTATTATTGTCATTATCATTGTCATTATCATCATAATTATTATCTTTATTGTCAATAATAAAGGAATCATCAGTGAAATCATCATAATTGCCTAAATTAATGTTAAAATTCTCATAATTACCATTAAAAAGAGAAAAGTTTTTTTTTCAACGTTCCTCTCAAAAGGCTAGATTACGCTAGATTTTGCAGTTTTCTCGACTTTTGGGATTTTATTAGTTATGGCCTTTATTTCATTATAAATTGACGGAATGATAATTAGTATCATCATTATCATCATTACTGTCATCATTTTTATGATTATTATCATTATAGTCATTATCATCATGAATATCATTATTATTATCATTATTGAAGTTATGATAATTATTATGCTAATTATTATTAATATTTTTATCACTATAACTATTTATATAATAATAATAGCAATAATGATGATCTTAGAAATAATGACAATTATAATAATTATAATGACAATGATAATGATGTTACAATTATTTCTATTGCCATTATTAGTATGGAAATTATTGGAATAGAATTAATTATTGCTATTATTGCAGTAATTATCAAGGTTATCATTAAAATTATGAGTTTATCCTTATTATCATTATTATTGTCATTATCATCATAATTATCATTATTATTGTCAATAATAAAGGATTCATCATGGAAATAATAATATTTACGTGAATTAAAGTTAAAAATACTCATAATTCTCATTAAAAAGCGAAAAGGTTACTTTTCGACTTTTCTCTCAAAAATCTGTAATACGCTAGATTTTGCCGTTTTTTCGACTTTTGTGATTTTATAACTTCTGGCCATCATTTCATTATAAATGGACTGAATGATAATTATTATCATTATTATCATTACTGTCATCATTTTATGATTATCATTATAGTCATTATCATCATGATTATCATTATAATCATCATTATTGCAGTTATAATAATTAGTATGCTAATTATCATTGCTATTTTTATCATTATAACTATCTATGTAATGATAATAGCAATAATGATGATCTTAGAAATAATAATCACAATAATAATAATTATAATGACAATGATAATGATGTTATTATTGTTTTTATTGCCATTATCAGTATGGAAATTATTGGAATAAAGTTAATTATTGCTATTATTGCAGTAATTCTCAAGATTATCATTATAATTATGACTTTATCATTATTATCATTATTGTCATTATCATTGTCATTACCATCATAATTATCATCATTATTGTCAATAATTACGAATCATCATGCAAATCATCATAATTACCTGAATTAATGTTAAAACCCTCATAACTACCATTAAAAAGCGAAAAGGGTTTTTCGACGGTGCTCTCAAAAGGTAAGATTTTGCCGTTTTTTTCGACTTTTGGGATTTTATTACTTCTGGCCTTTATTTCATTATAAATGGACGGAATGATAATTATCATTATTATCATTACTGTCATCATTTTTATGATTATTATCATTATAATCATTATCCTCATGATTATCATTATTATTATCATCATTATTGCAATTATAATAATTATTATGCTAATTATTATTGCTATTTTTATCAATATAACTATTTATATAATGATAATAGCAATAATAATCTTAGAAATAGTAATGACAATAATAATAATTATAATGACAATTATAATATTATTATTTCGATTGCCATTATTAGTATGAAAATTATTGGAATAGAGTTAATTATTGCTATTATTGCAGTATTTAACAAGATTATCATTATAATTATGACTTTATTATTATTATCATTATTGTCATTATCATTGTCATTATCATCATAATTATCATCATTATTGTCAATAATAAAGGAATCATCAGGGAAATCATCATAATTACCTGAATTAATCTGGGAAATCCTCATAATTACCATTAAAAAGCGTAAAGGGTTTTTTTCGACGATTCTCTCAAAAAGCTGTAATACGCTAGATTTTGCCGTTTTTTCGACTTTTGGGATTTTATTACTGCTGGCGTTTATTTCATTATAACTGGACTAAATGATAATTATTATCATCATTATTATCATTACTGTCAAAATTTTAATGATTATTATCATTATAGTCATTATCATCATGATTATCATTATCATTATCATCATTATTGCAGTTTTAATGATTATTATGCTAATTATTATTGCTATTTTTATCATCATAACTATTTATATAATGATAATAGCAATAATGATGATCTTAGAAATAATAATGACTATAATAATAATTATAATGACAATGATAATGATATTATTATTTCTATTGCCATTAGTATGAAAATTATCAGAATAGAGTTAATTATTGCTATTATTGCAGTAA
Organism: Penaeus vannamei; assembly: GCF_042767895.1. Classification (NCBI taxonomy): domain Eukaryota; kingdom Metazoa; phylum Arthropoda; class Malacostraca; order Decapoda; family Penaeidae; genus Penaeus; species Penaeus vannamei. The sequence continues at coordinate 19,519,190 of NC_091578.1, read as the reverse complement.
TTATCAAGAGTATCATTATAATTATGACTTTATCATTATTATAATTATTATTGTCATTATCATTATTATCATTATTATTGTCATTATCATTGTCATTACCATCATAATTATCATCATTATTGTCAATAATAAACGAAACATCATGGAAATCATCACAATTACCTGAATTAATGTTAAAATCCTAATAATTACCATTAAAAAGTGAAAAAGTTTTTTTTTCAACGTTTCTCTGAATAGGCTGTAATCCGCTAGATTTTGCCTTTTTTTTTTTTTTTTGACTTTTGGGATTTTATTACTTATGGCCTTTATTTCCTTATAAATGGACTGAATGATAATTTTTATCATTATTATCATTAGTCATCATTTTTATGATTATCATCATATTCATTATCATTATGATTATCATTATTATTATCATTATAGCAGTTATAATAATTATTATGCTAATTACTATTGCAATTTTTATCATTATAACTATTTATGTAATGATAATAGCAATAATGATGATCTTAGAAATAATAATGACAATAATAATAATTATAATGACAATGATAATGATATTATTTCTATTGCCATTATTAGTATGGAAATTACTGGAATAGAGTTAATTATTGCAGTAATTCTCAAGATTATCATTATAATTGTGACTTTATCATTATCATTATCATTGTCATTATCATTGTTTTTATCAAAATAATTATCATCATTATTGTCAATAATAAAGGAATCATCATGGAAATCATCTTAATTACCTGAATTAATGATGAATCCTCATAATTACCATTAAAAAGCGAAAAGGGTCTTTTTTCGACTTTTCTCTCAGAAGGCTGTAATACGCTAGATTTTGCCGTTTTTTGACTTTTGGGGTTTTATTACTTCTGGCCTTTATTTCATTATAAATGGACTGAATGGTAATTATTATCATTATCATTACTGTCATCATTTTTATGATTATCATTATAGTCATTATCATCATGATTATCATTATTATCATCATTATTGCAGTTATGATAAATGTTATGCTAATTATTATTGCTATTATTATCATTATAATTATGTATATAATGGTAATAGCAATAATGATGCTCTTAGAAATAATAATGACAATAATAATAATTATAATGACAATGGTAATGATATTATTATTTCTATTGCCATTATTAGTATGGAAATTATTGGAATAGAGTTGATTATTGCTATTATTGCAGTAATTATCAAGATTATCATTATAATTATGACTTTATAATTATTATCATTATTGTCATTATCATTGTCATTATCATCATAATTATCATCATTATTGTCATTTGCCATTTGGCACTACGGTACCGTTCCCTCTGACCTGTTGAGGGGTGTGGTCATCCCTCTCTGGAAGGGGAAGGGGGACCGATGGGACTGCACCAATCACCGCGGCATCACACTATGTGTACCAGGCAAGGTTCTTGCCCGCATCCTTCTGAGGCGTATCAGAGACCATCTACTAAGGCATCAGAGGCCAGAGCAATCCGGATTCACTCCTGGTAAGTCAACAATAGACCGTATCCTTGCGCTTCGAGTCATTGTAGAGCGCCGTCGTGAGTCCGGACGTGGGTTACTTGCAGCCTACACCGACCTCAAAAAGGCGTTCGATACAGTACATCGGGAATCACTCTGGGAGATCCTGAGAGGAATTCCAACAAGGATTATTGAACTAATAGCAAACCTATATACTGGTACTGAAAGTGCTGTAAAGTGTGGTGGGGGCCTGTCGAGCTTCTTTCCTGTCAGTTCAGGAGTGAGGCAAGGCTGTGTTCTTGTACCAATCCTTTTCAACACTTGCATGGACTGGATACTAGGCAGAGCTACTGTTCAAAGTCATTGTGGAGCAACACTGGGTAATATTAAAGTTACAGACCTTGATTTTGCCGATGATGTTGCAATTCTATCTGAGTCTTTGGAAACCTTAGTGGTGGCCCTCGATGCATTTAGTAATGAAGCGAAGCCCTTGGGTCTAGAGGTCTGGACCAAGACCAAGATCTAGGACTTTGGGGACTTACTAGGAGAACCTGTTCAGTCGGTACGTGCTTGCGGCGGACATTGAGGTCACAGAGAGCTTTACATACCTTGGTAGTGCAGTTCATAACTCTGGGTTGTCAGACCAGGAAGTCAGTAGATGGATTGGCCTGGCAGCGGGGGTCATGAACTCTCTCGACAAGAGTATTTGGAGATGCCGGTACCTGTGCAGAAGGACCAAGCTACGGGTTTTCAGGGCCCTGGTAATGCCAGTTTTGCTCTACGGTAGTGAAACCTGGACATTATCCAGTGCACTGTAGTCCCGTCTTGACGCCTTTTGTAATAGGTCCTTGCGCCGGATCATGGGGTACTGTTGGCGGGACCATGTGTCTAACCAACGGCTGCACCATGAGACTGGCACAGGACCTGTTACCTGCACAATCCGGGATCGCCAACTCAGGCTATAAGGCCACCTGGCTCGTTTTCCACAGGCTGATCCTGCCTATCAGGTTGTCTCTGTTCGAGACAACCCTGGGTGGAGGAGGCCTGTGGGACGACCTAGGAGGTCGTGGCTTAAGCAGATCGATCAAACCTGTCGGGAAGAGCTCGAGATGGACCGGGCCCTTGCTTGGCGACTTGCCATGAGAGATCCCAAAAGGTGGAAGCAGAAGGTGGACGCGGCTATGCGCCCCCGTCGGCGTAAGCTCCAGATGATGATGTCATTATCATTGTCATTATCATCATAATTATCATCATTATTGTCAATAATAAAAGAATCATCATGGAAGTCATCATAATTACCCGAATTAATGCTAAAATCCTCATAATAACCATTAAAAAGCGTAAAGGGTTTTTTTCGACGCCAGATTTTGCCGTTTTTCCGACTTTTCGGATTTTATTACTTCTGGCCTTTATTTCATCATAAATGGACTGAATGATAATCATTATCATCATTATCATTACTGTCATCATTTTTATGATTATTATCATTATAGTCATTATCATCATGATTATCATTATTATTATCATCATTATTGCAGTTATGATAATTATTATTGCTATTTTTATCATTATAACTATTTATATAAGGACAATAACAATAATAATCTTAGAAATAATAATGACAATTATAATAATTATAATGACAATGATAATGATGTTATTATTTTTTATTGCCATTATTAGTATGGAAATTATTGGAATAGAGTTGATTATTGCTATTATTGCAGTAATTATCAAGATTATCATTATAATTATGACTATCATTATTATCATTATTATTGTCATTATCATTGTCATTATCATCATAATTATCATCATTATTGTCAATATTAAAGGAATCATCATGGAAATCATCATAATTACCTGAATTAATGTTAAAAGCCTCATATTTACCATTAAAAAGCGAAAAGGTTTTTTTTTCGACGTTTCCCTCCAAAGGCTGTAATCCGCTAGATTTTGCCGTTTTTTTTTTAGACTTTTGGGAATTTATTACTTCTGGCCTTTATTTCATTATAAATGGACTGAATGATAATTATTATCATCATTAATATCATTACTGTCATCATTTCTATGATTATTATCATTATTATTATCATCATTATTGCAGTTATAATAATTATCATGTTAATTATTATTGCTATTTTATCATTATAACTATTTATATAATGATAATAGCAATAATGATGATCTTAGAAATAATAATGACAATAATAATTATTATGATGATAATGATATTACTATTTCTATTGCCATTATTAGTATGAAAACTATTGGAATAGAATTAATTATTGCTATTATTGCAGTAATTATCAAGATTATCATTATAATTATGACTTTATCATTATCATTATTATTGTCATTATCATTGTCATTATCATCATAATTATCATCATTATTGTCAATAATATTGATAACAATTATCATTCAGTCCATTTATAAAGATATAAAGGCCAGAAGTAATAAAATCCCAATCGTCGAAAAAACGGAAAAATCTAGCGTTGAGAGAAACGTCGAAAAAAATCCCTTTTCGCTTTTTAATGGTAATTATGAGGATTTTAACATTAATTCAGGTAATCATGATGATTTCCATGATGATTCCTTTATTATTGACAATAATGATGATAGTTATGATGATAATGACAATAATAATGACAATAATGATAAGAACAATAAAGTCATAATTATAATGATAATCTTGATAATTACTGCAATAATAGCAATAATTAACTCTATTCCAACAATTTCCATACTGATAATGGCAATAGAAATAATAATAACGTTATTATCATTGTTATTATAATTATTTTTATTACCATTATTATTTCTAAGATCATCATTATTGCTAATATCATTATATAAATAGTTATAATGATAAAAATAGCAATGATAATTAGCATAATAATTGTTATAACTGATATAATAATAATAATAATTATAATCATGATGATAATGACTATAATGATGATAATCATAAAAATGACGACAGTAAAGATAATAATGATAATAATTATCATTTAGTCCATTCATAATGAAATAAAGGCCAGAAGTAATAAAATCCCAAAAGTCGAAAAAACGGCAAAATCTAGCGTATAATTGAGAGAAACGTCGAAAAAAAACCTTTTCAATTTTTAATGGTAATCATGAGGATTTTAACATTAATTCAGGTAATTATGATGATTTCCATGATGATTCCTTTATTATTGACAATAATGATGATAATTATGATGATAATGACAATGATAATGGCAATAATAATGATAAAGTCATAATTGTAATGATAATCTTGATAATTACTGCAATAATAGCAATAATTAACTGTATTCTAATAATGTCCATACTAATAATGGCAATAGAATAATAATAACATCATTATCATTGTCATTATACTTATTATTATTGTCATTATTATTTCTAAGATCATCATTATTGCTATTATCATTACATAAATAGTTATAATGATAATAATAAGCAATAATAATTAGTATAATAATTTTTATAACTGATATAATGATGATAATAATAATGATAATCATAAAAATGATGAGAGTAATGATAATAATGATGATAATAATTACCATTCAGTCCATTTATAATAAAATAAAGGCCAGAAGTAATAAAATCCGAAAAGTCAAAAAAACGACAAAATCTGGCGTATTGCAGCCTTTTGAGAGAAACGTCGAAAAAAAACCTTTTCGCTTTTTAATGGTAATTATGAGGATTTTAACATTAATTTAGGTAATTATGAGGATTTCCATGATGAATATTTTATTGTTGACAATAATGATGATAATTATGATGATAATGAAAATGATAATGACAATAATAATGATAATAATGATAATCTTGATAATTACTGTAATAATTAACACTATTCCAATAATGTCCATACTAATAATGGCAATAGAAATAATAATATCATTATCATTGTCATTATAATTATTATTATTGTCATTATTATTTCTAAGATCATTATTGCTATTATCATTATATAAATAGTTATAATGATAAAAATAGCAATAACAATTAGCCTAATAATTATTATAACTAATTATTATTATAACTGCAATAATGATGATAATAATAATGATAATCATGATGATAATGACTATAATGATAATCATAAAAATGATGACAGTAATTATAATAATGATAATAATTATCATTCAGTCCATTTATAATGAAATAAAGGCCAGAAGTAATAAATTCCCAATAGTCGAAAAAACGGCAAAATCTATCGTATTACAGCCTTTTGAGAGAAACGTCGAAAAAAACCTTTTCGCTTTTTAATGGTAATTATGAGGATTTTAACATTAATTCAGATAATTATGATGATTTCCATGATGATTCCTTTATTATTGACAATAATGATGATAATTATGATGATAATGACAATGATAATGACAATAATAATGATAATTATGATAAATCCATAATTATAATGATAATCTTGAGAATTACTGCAATAATAGCAATAATTAACTCTTCCAAAAATAGCAATAATAATTAGCATAATAATTAATATAACTCCAATAATGATGATAATAATAATGATAATCATGATGATAATGACTATAATGATAATAATCATAAAAGTGATGATAGTAATGATAATAATGATGATAATATTTATCATTCAGTCCATTTATAATGAAATAAAGGCCAGAAGTAATGAAATCCCAAAAGTCGAAAAAAGGCAAAATCTAGCGTATTACATTATGAGGATTTTAACATTAATTCAGGTAATTATGATGATTTCCATGATGATATCTTTATTATTGACAATAATGATGATAATTATGATGATAATGACAATACTATTTATAAAGTCATAATTATAATGATAATCTTGAGAATTACTGCAATAAGAGCAATAATTAACTCTATCCCAATAATTTCCATACTAACAATGGCCATAGAAATATTAATATCATCATTATCATTGTCATTATAATTATTATTATTGTCATTATTATTTCTAAGATCATCATTATTGATATTCTCATTGTATAAATAGTTATAATGATAAAAATAGCAATAATAATTAGCATAATAATTGTTATAACTGCAATAATGATGATAATGATAATAATCATGATGATAATGACTATAATGATAATAATCATAAAAATGATGACAGTAATGATAATAATGATGATAATAATTATCATTCAGTCCATTTATAATGAAATAAAGCCAGAAGTAATAAAATCCCGAATGTCGAAAAAACGGCAAAATCTAACGTATTACAGCCTTCTGAGAGAAACGTCGAAAAAAACCTTTTCGCTTTTTAATGGTAATTATGAGGATTTTAACATTAATTCAGGTAATTATGATGATTTCCATGATGATTCCTTTATTATTGACAATAATGATAATTATGATGAAAATGACAATAATAATGATAATGAGGTAATACAATCCCAAAAGTAAAAAAAAAAAAAAACGGCAAAATCTAGCGTGTTTCAGAGAAACGTCAAAAAAAGCTTTTCGTTTTTTAATGTTAATTATGAGGATTTTAACATTAATTCAGGTAATCATAATGATTTCCATGATGATTCCTTTATTATTGACAATAATCATGATAATTATGATGATAATGACAATGATAATGACAATAATAATGATAGTCATAATTATAATGATAATCTTTATAATTACTGCAGTAATAGCAATAATTAACTCTATTCCAATACTTCCCATACTAATAATGGCAATAGAAATAATAATAACATCTTTATCATTGTCATTATAATTATTATTATTGTCATTATTATTTCTAAGATCATCATTATTGCTATTGTCGTTATATAGATAGTTATGATGATAAGAATAGCAATAATAATTAGCATAATAATTATCATAACTGTGATAATGATGATAATAATGATAATCATGATGATAATGACTATAATGATAATAATCACAAAAATGATGACAGTAATGATAATAATGGCAATAATTATCATTCAGTCCATTTATAATGAAATAAAGGCCAGAAGTAATAAAATCCCAGAAGTCGAAAAAATAGCAAAATCTAGCGTATTACAGCTTTCTGAGAGAAACGTCGAAAAAAACCTTTTCGCTTTTTAATGGTTATTATGAGGATTTTAACATTAATTCAGGTAATTATGATGATTTCCCTGATGATTCCTTTATTATTGACAATAACGATGATAATTATGATGATAATGACAATGATAATGGCAATAATAATGATAATAATGATAAAGTCATAATTATAAAGATAATCTTGATAATTACTGCAATAATTGCAATAATTAACTCTCTTCCAACAATTTCCATACTAATAATGGCAATATAAATAACATCATTATCATTGTCATTATAATTATTATTTTTGTCATTAGTATTTTTAAGATCATTATTATTGCTATTATCATTATATAGATAGTTATATTGATAAAAATAGCAATAATAATTAGCATAATAATTAATATATCTGCAATAATGATAATAATAATGATAATCATGATGATAATGACTGTAATGACGATAATAAAAAATTGATGACAGTAATGATAATAATGATGACAATAATTATAATTCAGATGATAATGACTATAATGATTATAATCATAAAAATGATGACAGTAATGATAATAATTATAATAATTATCATTCAGTCCATTTATAATGAAATAAAGGCCAGAAGTAATAAAATCCCATAAGTCGAAAAAAAGTAAAATCTAGCGTATTACAGCCTTCTGAGAGAAACGTCGAAAAAAAACCTTTTCGCTTTTTAAGGGTAATTATGAGGATTTTAACATTAGTTCAGGTAGTTATGATGATTTCCATTATGATTCCTTTATTATTGACAATAACGATGATAATTATGATGATAATGACAGTGATAATGACAATAATAATGATAATGAAAAAGTCATAATTATAATGATAATCTTGATAATTACTGAAATAATAGCAATAATGAACTCTATTCCAATAATTTCCATACTAATAATGGCAATAGAACAAATAACATCATTATCATTGTCATTATACATATTATTATTGTCATTATTATTTCTAAGATCATCATTATTGCTATTATCATTATATAAATAGTTATAATGATAAAAATAGCAATAATAATTTGCATAATAATTATTATAACTGCAATGATAATGAGAATAATAATGATAATTGTAGCAGGGCGTAGACCCAGTAGATTTTAAGTGGTCTAGTTGAGTCTGGGCTCAACCGAGAATATGGTTTTTGCTCAAGGGAAAGATTCGTCTGTAGTGAACAGATGTAAGGTTCCGGGCCTACGGCACGCTGCCACCACCCGATTAGTTGGTTCGGGAACCCTGTATGTCGTGTAAGTGGGTGTGGGTGTTGTATCAGAGAAGGGTGGAAGGAAAGTACAGAATGTGTGTGCTGAATGTTGGATGTGTAAGTGTGTAGATGTGAAAAGGGAGATAGCGTAGGCTGAGCGTCTGCGTGGACGTGTTTGGAAGAAAAAAGCAAGATCATAGAATTATTCTTCCCTTAGGTTTGAGCATCCGCCTGCTGGGAGCGGGAACACAGGTTTAGCAAAATGAATCTGTTCTTTTGATATCAGCTTAATATTCTCTGATTTATCTAGCCTTTTTACAGCCTTTCAAGGGTTGCGTGATGTCAGAGCAACCAGCAATGTGCTGTTTAGGAGACCCGAGTCTGAGAATGATTTAGGCATCTAACCTTGGTCAGAACCAGAACTTTAGTGGTGGTAAGATTATGAATTATTCTGACTGGAGTTGAGTAAAAGCTGTATGATGGTATGATGTTTATTTTGGGAGCAAATTGCACTCACTAGGGAGTTACAGGCATTTTCAGTCATGGAAAGGTAGACAAAGGTGTGTGCATTTCGGCCATAACATATTTACAATATTCGTGTTTAAAAATAAATAAATAGTGTGGCTTGGCGACTTCAACGCCATAAAAGTAGTGAGACTTGGTTAGAATTACGTTCATGGTTATAAAAATAACAAAGTTCACATTATCACCACAGTCCTTCTTGACTGATGGCTGAACGTAAAAATAAAATAAATAAATGAATAAGAAATCCTGCGGGACTCAGTCGCAGGTGAAAAAAAAAAAAAAAAAAACGTCTGCGGGATGTAACCGCACGTGGCACACGGCAGGGACTTCGTCTCCGGCGGCTCGTGATGCGTTGGCCGAGGTTCATGGAGATGACATCATCCTTAGAGTCAGGACGAACGCAGCCGTACACTACAACACCTCTCCCGGGCAGTGCGTCGCCTAAGTAGGGGACGAGTAAGACGAGTATCGCAGGAGAGACTCCTTAAACAACAGGTGTGTCTGCGAAGTACTTGTTCCATCACTCGTGAGGTACGATGGAGAGACAGAAGGAAAGGCGCCCGAAGGGTTTCAGGAACCAGAGAAACGGTCGGCCCTGACGAAGTGTAGAGGGCGAAGACCATCACGTCGGCGAACATCTCAGGGAGGATCCATCCTAAGGCGGGTGCGCATGGGGAGCGCGCCCGCTCGTCACGGGGACATCGGAGAGGCGGCCGTACAAAGTACACCCGCACGCCAGTGCAGATCATCGGAAAGCGGGTGCGCATGGGGAGCGCGCCCGCACGCCAGTGCGGATCATCGGAAGGCGGGTGCGCATGGGGAGCGCGCCCGCACGCCAGTGCGGATCGTCGGTTTGCGGGTGCTCATGGGGAGCGCGCCCGCACGCCAGTGCGGATCATCGGAAGGCGGGTGCGCATGGGGAGCGCGCCCGCACGCCAGTGCGGATCATCGGAAGGCGGGTGCGCATGGGAAGCGCGCCCGCAGGCCAGTGCGGTCCATCGGAAGGCGGGCGCGCATGGGGACCGCGCCCGCACGCCAAGTACGGTCAGAACTGCGGGGGCACATATGAGTGCGCCCGCACACCAGTGCGGAAGATCAGCTGGAGCCGTTATCAGCATGGCACCATCACCTGTGTAAGGAGAGCTGGCGAATGAATCGCCTTAGACCAAAGGGGTGGAACCCTTTGGAGCTCTCGAAGCGTCGTCGTCCATGTCTGCGGACACAAGAGTGTATTAGACATATTGGGTTTATTCTTTGGGCCTGGCGTGTTCTAATACACACTGCATTATGAAGTGCATAAGTAACACACAACCATAAATGTTATAATGCGAAGCCGACCATCTGGCTGCGCCGATCGGATCCGGTGGAGGATCTGACTTATAATTAATGAATTAGTGGGCGTAGAGGGAGGCAATGTCTCCGTATGTATAATTACCGCTTTCTCAGGCGATCTGTAAAGGGTGTCAACAGAGCTTACCCCAATAAAAGACCTCCTTGGAAGTCATGGGCTCGGTCCTGACAGCTCTGCATGGACATTGCTCTGAGAAGCTGGGAGAGGAACCTCGACGGTAAAATATTATTAAGAAAACAAACATCTTAAAATTATCTTAAAACCAAGAAAAACAAACTTAAAGTTAAGAACATATGCACAACATGCAAATTAAAAGAAAACGAAGAGGGAAACACCTGATTAAGAGGCTGAAACTCAAAATCTTTCGGCAAATAAAAACATACAAAAGTTTACACAAAAATAACAGTTAAAATAATACAATGCGCTAAAATAACCCAAACCTTGTGTTACACTAGACTACATTGATAGGAAAGGCAGAGAAGAAGATTAAGAGGACGATAGGAAAGGGAGCTATTTACAGGGATACTCCTTAGAAAAGTTTAATTCCTACAGGTCTTTACAGAGAACCACCTCTACGTTCCCGTCATGGGGAAAGAGCGTAGACCGAGCTCAGCTCCGGGACACTGTCGATCGGGGTGTGAAAACAAGCCATAGCTTGGCCAAACTCAGAGAAAATCTTATCTGTACAGGGTTTTTGCAGACGTTCAGGACGAAAGCGCGACCCTGCCAGAAACGAAGGCAGAAGGCGAGAAAACCCGCGTGGCTCAAGGGCGGGTGTGAAACGAGAGAACAGGATCATTCCGCAGGACAGAAGCTGGCTGCTGGGCCCTGCCGCCGTCCATCTGGAGATGATCTGAAAAGTAGAAATAGTTTAGAACGAAATAAGTAGAAGAAACAGGGCGACTGAACATTAGAAGGGGGAAGATGGGATTAGTAATGTGTCGTCGGGTTGACTACCGTCAAGGGTGTTCCCCACTCCACGGGCTGGATGAAGGGAAGGCTCTGAAAAAGAACAGGCTGCAAGCGTGTTAGGATCCAAGTCATACAGGGTTATGTTACAGGACGGACTGGTAATCAACAGAGGGCAGCATGCATCCCGCCGGGGCTCTGGAAAAAGAAATATAATGGTAAGCGGAAGAAAAGGAAAAGTGTCTTGCTCCCTATTCGTCCTGTGAGGAATCAAGAAGCGTATTCAATCGAATCCAACTTTATCTTGGAATAAAAGTACATATTACATAGCTATGATGATTATGTAAAAGTACCAACATAATTATGTAAAATAAACAATATTATTAATTTATGTAATTGTTTGTCTTTTTGAAACATTTTATTTTAATATTACACAATTAACAAAATGTTAAATTTCAGTTGAAGTGTACACTGCACTTTACACGATTGTTCTGTTCAAAGTCTTTATTTATGTAATTGTTATTTTAGGGGTAACTTAAATGTTACAATACTCCCCCGAAAGAAAATCCATGGCTTGTTAGAGGTCGAGTCGGTTGGGTTGGCGAATTAGTCGACCAGAACGCGAGGAGATTTGAAAGGGTTTATCTTCAGGATGTGAGACATGGGCAGGTGCATTTGAAGGAGGTACGGTGTGAGCTGGGTTATCGGCCAGAGGCGTGGTTGGTGTAGGTTCCTTTTCTTCCAGGTATGCAGGCTTTAAGCGGTCATGGAGATGTCCAAACCGGCGCATGGGCTGCCGAAATTCTCCTGTGCTAGATTCAGTGTGACGACTTACTTTGCTCATCTGGCAGGCAACACAGCATCGAGCCCACTGTTTGATGTCTTTGTTCATTCCGTGCCAGATGAATTTATCCTTCATCAGACGAGCAGTTGTTCGTTCAGAATGGTGTGATAGACCATGGATGAGGTTGAAGATTTTTCGGCGGAAAGATTTTGGGATAAGGGGGCGCGGGCGACCTGTGCTTACATCACACAGAATGGTGCGGCCTTCGCCTTTATTTCATTATAAATGGACTGAATAATAATTATTTTCTTCATTATTATCATTACTGTCATCATTTTTATGATTATCATTATAGTCATTATCATCATGATTATCATTATTATCATCATCATTATTGCAGTTATAATAATTATTATGCTAATTATTATTGCTATTTTTATCATTATAACTATTTGTATAATGATAATAGCAATAATGATGATCTCAGAAATAATGACAATAATGATAATTATAAAGACAATGATAATGATGTTATTATTATTTCGATTGCCATTATTAGTATGGAAAATATTGGAATAGAGTTAATTATTGCTATTATTGCAGTAATTATCAAGATTATCATTATGATTATGACTTTATCATTATTATCATTATTATTGTCATTATCATTGTCATTATCATCATAATTATCATCATAATTATCATCATTATTGTCAATAATAAAGGAATCATCATGGAAATCATCTTAATTACCTGAATTAATGTTAAATTCCTCATAATTACCATTAAAAAGCGAAAAGGTTTTTTTTTCGATGTTTCTCTCAAAAGGCTGTAAAGCGCTAGATTTTGCCGTTTTTTCGACCATTGTGATTTTATTACTTCTGGCCTTTATTTCATTATAAATGGACTGAATAATAATTATCATCATTATTATCATTACTGTCATCATTTTTATGATTATTATCATTATAGTCATTATCATCACGATTATCATTATTATTATCATCATTATTACAGTTATAATAATTATTATGCTAATTATTATTGCTATTTTTATCATTATGACTATTTATATAATGATAATAGTAATAATGATCTTAGAAATAACAATGACAATAAAAATAATTATAATGACAATGATAATGTTATTATTATTTCTATTGCCATTATTAGTATGGAAATTATTGGAATAGAGTTAATTATTGCTATTATTGAAGTAATTATCAAGATTATCATTATAATTATGACATTATCTATATTATCATTATTATTGTCATTATCATTGTCATTATCACCATAATTATCATCATTATTGTCAATAATAAAGGAATCATTATGGAAATTATCATAATTAACTGAATTAATGTTAAAATCCTCACAATTACCATTAAAAGCGAAAGGGTTTTTTTTCGACGTTTCTCTCAAAAGGCTGTAATACTCGACTTTTGGGATTTTATTACTTCTGGCCTTTATTTCATTATAAATGGACTGAATTATAATTATTGTCATCATTATTATCATTACTGTCATCATTTTTTTATTATTGTCATTAAAGTCATCATCATGATTATCATTATTATCATTATTGCAGTTATAATAATTATTATGCTAATTATTATTGATATTTTTATCATTATAACTATCTATATAATGATAATAGCAATAATAATGATCTTAGAAATAATAATGACAATAATAATAACTATAACGACAATGATAATGATGTTATTTCTATTGTCCTTATTAGTATGGAAATTATTGGAATAGAGTTAATTATTGCAATTATTGCAGTAATTATCAAGATTATCATTATAATTATGACTTTATCATTATCATAATTATTATTGCCATTATCATTGTCATTATCATCATAATTATCATCATTATTGTCAATAATAAAGGAATCATCAGGGAAATCATCATAATTACCTGAATTAATGTTAAAATCCTCATAATTACCATTAAAATGCGAAAAGGTTTTTTTTCGACGTTTCTCTCAAAAGGTTGTAATACGCTAGATTTAGCCATTTTTTCGACTGTTGGGATTTTATTACTTTTGGCCTTCATTTCATTATAGCTGGACTGAATGATAATTATTATCATCATTATTATCATTACTGTCATCATTTTTATGATTATCATCATGATTATTATTTTTATTATCATCATTATTGCAGTTATAATAATTATTATGCTAATTATTATTGCTATTTTTATCTTTATAACTATTTGTATAATGATAATAGCAATAATGATTGTATCTTGAATTTTATTCAAGATATTTCTATGTTGTATGTTAACATTATTCTGCATACTGTATATTATCATTCTGTATTGATTTCCTCTCTATTTAGATGTCATATTATGAATCCATAATGTTATATATATATATATATATATATATATATATATATATATATATATATATATATATATGTGATTAAATTTGATTATTTTATTTTATGCTTTACTCTTTGTAGGATGTGTTTTGGTAATTTTTATACGCTGCGCTTGTCATGCGGCATTTTTTTTTTGTTTTTGTTTACACATTTTCGGAGAAGACGCTTGCCCGCGCCACATGACTGAGGAGTATCAAGGAATGGATTTGTGTTGGTCTGATTTCCTTTTGAAGCTATTGACACTACCTGATATTGACCATAACAGCATCTTTCTGTTATTGTGCTGATTTCTATTAACTGAACATGTTTGCCCTGCGTGTCAAGATATGGTTTGGTGAATTCAAGCTGAAGAGATGGGAGGTCTCATTGTTGTAAGTAAATAATATGTGCTGTTTCTCTTCTATTTATTATTTTTGTTATGATTATTCTAAATTTTGATTACTGTGATATGTTGATTGTGTAACTTTGGTTCTCATTTATAGATGAATGCATATTGTATTGTGGACATTATTCTAGTGGAGGAAATGTTTGTTTTGTTTCTTGAGCAAAAGGAATATGCAAATAGTCAAATGGAAATGCTTTGATTTGAAGTATCTGTTTATTACATTTGAACCATTGAGTTAACTGCTTTTTTTGGGATGAATTTACTGTTTTGAATTACTTTGATATCTTATTTGTATTTGCAGGTTGGATCATAAATAAAGTACTGTGCATGCAATACATGTCTCCATTGTCCCATCTCCTAGTAGAAATCACAAAACAATCCAGCAACAGACCAACATGGGCAGAACTCAAGAATGTGAAACTGGCTGGGATGACGAGAAA
Source organism: Penaeus vannamei (assembly GCF_042767895.1). Lineage (NCBI taxonomy): Eukaryota > Metazoa > Arthropoda > Malacostraca > Decapoda > Penaeidae > Penaeus > Penaeus vannamei. The sequence continues at coordinate 19,503,607 of NC_091578.1, read as the reverse complement.
ACCCTCAGAAAACAACGAGGCATCGCCAAAGGATGCTTTACCACAAAAGTAAGAGTGTTCCTTGACTGTAAAGAGAAAAATGAACCTTTAGAAGTGTTAGGTGCAGTTTTTAATGAAATTTGTGAAAATTTCAAAAGAGTAGAAATTATAAATGAACGTCTGCTTCAAGTAGTTGATGATGATAAACAAATTAGTGAACATCTGAATTATATATGTGAAATAGAAAAGATCAAGTGTGATATCCATTCAGCATTGGTGTTGTTAAAGATTGAAACACAGAAACTTGCTCCACAGTCTGATAGTTCATGTAGTATACTTGTTAAGAAAGTAGATCCTCCAGTTTTTTATGGCAATGTCCGAGAGTTCCCAACTTTCATGAAAGATTACACACGCTTGGTGATAGCCCGTCATGGGAGAGATCCATTTATACTGAGAAGATCTTTACAAGGAAAGGCTAAAGAAATTGTAGGGGGTTTAGATGAATTTGATCAGATGTGGGATAGGCTGAAAGAACGGTTTGGTTCCACTTCAAAGGTTGTGGATGCTGTTTTGGCTGAAATTAGTATTTTAATGCCAGTCCCTGAAGGTAATACTCGGAAGTTACGTGAGGTAATAAATGTTGTTGAGCGAGCATGGTTAGACTTAAAGAAAATAGACAGAGCAAATGAAATAGAGAATTCTACTGTAGTAACTAAAATTGAAAGATTACTTCCTAATAGTTTAAAAAGGGAATGGACTCATAAAGCTCAAGCCTTAAGTGACCAAGAGAGGTTTCAGAGTCTTGTAAAATTTTTGACTGGAGAACGTCAGGTTATAGAGTACATGGAAGATGAATCTAGGACGGCAGGGATGAGCACTAAGGCAGCCATTCATTATGTTACTAATGGTGAAGGTGAAGAAAATGTAGATAATCTGACTAGCAATCACCAAATTGGCTCAGAATCAGGAAGTTTGTCAGAAGCAAATGCTAGACTGTTTTGCCAATCTGTCACAGGCAATGGTAAATCTAGCAAATAGAAGTCAGTTTGGTAGTGAAACGAAGGGACCGAATATAAACAGCAAGATGAAGAACAAAAGGTGCTGGTTTCATGGAACTGATTCTCATGAAATTGGTAGATGTGCAACTTTTAGTAACTTAGACGATACTCTGAAACTAGACAATATGAAAAAAATGGGCATTTGTTTTGTTTGTCTGGAACCCTCCCATATCAGCAGAGACTGTGAAAGGAAAATTCTTTGTAATGTTCAAATAGGAAATAATAAGACGTGGAAAACTGCACCATCCTTCCGTGCATTCTGTGTTCAACAAGAACTTACATATTGTTCAAGCTTCGAGTAACCTTATGGATAGAGAAGGTGTTTTGTTAATGATAAGTAAAATTAGTAGTGGCTCATATAACTTGTCTACACTTTTTGATGCTGGTAGCAATTTAACTATGATCACCCATGCAGCAGCCAAGAAATTGGGCCTTAAGGGTTCGGAAATATCCCTAAGTCTTACCAAAATAGGGAATCAAAAGGAGAGAGTAGAGAGCAAAATATATAATGTTCCTTTGATTGATAATAATGGTAAACAATGGTTGGTGGAGGCTGTTGGCTTTAATGATATCACTTCAGAAATTAAGGATGTGGATATGACGGAAATTGCTCGTATTTTGGGGGTTAATCCTAATCAGATTCAAAGACCTAGTGGCAAAATTGATTTGCTTATTGGATTAGATTACTGCGTGCTCATACCAAAAGTGGTAAAACCAGTTGGAAATTTACAGCTTATGCATAATAATTTTGGTTACTGTATCAGAGGTTATCTAGGTCCTTTGCCCCATAACAGTGATCAGCTACATGCAAAGGTAAATCACATTGCTTGTTTACAGTCTGATGAATACTTGATCAAATCCAAGAAAAATATTGGTAGAATGATGGAATGCTTTTTCATGAGTGAAGAACTAGGTATAGCATGCTCTCCGAAGTGTGGAGGGTGTCGTTGTGGCAAGTGTTCTCTGAAAGGCCATATGACGCTGAAGGAAGAAAAGGAACTGAAACTGATTGAGGATGGATTGAATTATGATGAGCTTAACCAATGTTGGGTGGCTGACTATCCATGGATCAGAAATCCTAGTGAATTACCAAATAAATAAGCTTAGCTGTGAATGCTCAAAGGTATAATGAACAAATACAGGACATGGTTAAAAGAGGGGTAGCTCGTAAGATGTCAGACGAAGAGATAATCTTGTATAAAGGGCCAGTGTTTTACCTTCCTCATCATGAAGTTCTTAGATCTGATTCAAAGTCAACACCAATGAGAATTGTATTTGATTCTTCAGCGCCTTATATGGGATTTGCATTAAATGATTTTCTTGCTAAGGGACCCGATTGCCTAAATAATATTTTAGGCATACTTCTCAGATTCCGTCAAGGGCTTATTGGGCTTATAGGAGACATTAAGAAAATGTACAATTCAGTTAAGATAGGCCATTTCAATCAGAATTGCCATAGATTCTTGTGGAGAGAAATGAATACGGAAAGAAGTCAAAGTCATTATGCTTTAACGACAGTTACTTTTGGTAATAAACCTGGAGGAGCGATTGCAATGGTTGCTTTACGTAAGACAGCAGAAATGTGTAAGAATTACCCAGAAGCTACCAAACTGATTGAAAGGGACTCTTATGTAGATGACTTATTGGCTAGTGTGGATAGCCATGAGGCAGCCAAGACCATAATGAATGACATTGGTCGTGTATTAAGCAAAGGAGGTTTTCAGATAAAACAGTGGGTGATGTCGGGTGGTAATAATTGTGTAAACTCCTGTTCAAGCATTATAGAAACTAATACTGAAAAGGTCCTGGGGTTGAATTGGGATCCTGAATCTGATTTATTTTTCTTTGTAGTACGTATAAATTTTTCTAAGAGAATCAGAAAATTGCGTACTGCACCTGATCTTACAAAAGATAAGCTTGAAAATGAATTACCAGAGAAATTGACACGAAGGATGATACTTAGTCAGGTATCAAGTATTTACGATCCATTGGGGTTAATTGCTCCTTTCACGCTGAAGGCTAAGCTCTTGATGAGGGAGCTTGTATTAGACCTTGGTAACTGTGACAAGAAACTTGGTTGGGATTATGCTGTTAGCTCTCATATGAATAATGAATGGAGGATGCTCTTTCGAGAGATGTTTGAATTAGAGCCGCTGAGGTTTGTTCGTTGTCTCAAGCCTCACAGTTCAAAGGGTAACCCACATTTGATCATATTTGCTGATGGAAGTTCAAAGGCTTATGGAGCTGTGGCCTATATGAGATGGGGATTATCAGACGGCTCCTTTATCAGTCATTTAATTGCATCTAAATGTAAGCTAGCTCCCATTCGTCAGATGACGATCCCCAGGATTGAATTATGCAGTGCTGTGCTTGCGTGTCGTCTCAGAGCTTTCATTGTACAGGAAATGGACTTCAACTTTGATTCTGTCACTCACCTCATTGACTCAGAAATAGTAAGATCTCAGATTCAAAAGGAATCTTTCAGATTTAACACATTTGTAGCTAATCGTGTTTCTGAAATTCAAGAAAAAACTGATCCAAGTGAGTGGTACTGGATACCTTCAGAATTAAATATAGCTGATTTACTTACACGCGGATGTAGACCAGAGCTTCTAAATCAGAGTTCTTTGTGGCAGTCTGGCCCTGAATTTCTTGCATTACCCAGAACAGATTGGCCAATCAAACAGAAGTATTTAATTGATTTACCTGATGTTCTTTATTTAAAGAGAGGAAGGATTTCCCTTGCAGCAGCAAATAATGATTTAGTTGTTGATATAAAGAGATACAGTAAATATGATAAATTCATAAATGTTACAGCCAGAGTTCTAAAGGTATTCCTTGGAAGATCCCTGTTATATATAGGCAAAGAACCTGATGTTGGAGATCTACACAGGGCTGAAATTTATTGGGTAAGAAAGGTGCAAGAAAGAATTGATAAAAATTGGAAGATAAGGTATCAAAGACTAGGCCCTAAGCTGAATAGTGAAGGGATAATTACAGTGGGTGCAAAAGTAAGTAATTGGTTGAAAACAAATTGGAACAGAGATGATTATATGTTATTGATGCCGGATCATCCTTTCACTAAATTGATTATTAAACACTTACATAAACGTGATCATTCTGGAATAGAATCCACTTTAGTCAAGCTTCAAACAAAATTCTGGGTACCGGGTGCTAGACGAATAATAAAGCATATTAAGGCTAAATGTTTGATGTGTAGGAGAATCAACAAAATTTGTGAAAGCCAGTGTATGGGCCAGCTTCCAAATGAGAGACTAAACCCAGCACCTCCATTTTACTTTACTTCCCTTGATTTGTTTGGTCCTTATTTGGTCAAAGATACAGTGAAGAAGAGGACAACACTAAAGGTTTATGGAATAATATTTGCATGCATGACTAGTAGGGCTGTCCATATTGATATTGCAGAAGGATATAGTACAGATAACTTTTTGAATGTCTTTAGAAGATTCATTAGTATCAGAGGATTTCCCAAAATGGTATATTCTGATCGAGGCTCCCAGTTGGTTAAGGCAAATAAAGAATTAACTCAGGCTGTAGGAAATCTGAATTTTGACAAGATTATGAAATTTGGTAGGAAAGAAGGCATGACTTGGAAATTTACTAAAGGCGCAGATGCTCCTTGGCAAAATGGGCGTACTGAATCATTGATACGATTGGTGAAGAGAGGAATCGGTATTTCAATTGGAAATAAGGTTTTATCATATGCTGACCTGCAGACTGTTATGTTTGAAATAGCTAACTTGATTAACCAGAGACCTATTGGTATTAAACCAGGCTCTGATTTAGATTTGGGATCTTATTTATGTCCCAATGATTTATTGCTCGGTCGTGCTAGTTCTATTGTACCCAGTGGTGTATTTGAGGATAATTGTAGTTTAAGAAAGAGTTTCAGATTTGTCAATGAAATAATTAATACTTTTTGGAAAAAATGGATAAGGGATTTCTTTCCTACTCTCTTAGTCAGAACTAAATGGCATGTGGAAAAACGGAATGTCAAGCCTGGAGATATAGTGCTTGTTAAGGACAAAAATGCATTAAAGGGAAATTGGAAGCTAGCACAAGTGATATTTACATCCCCAGGTTTTGATGGTAAAGTAAGGAATGTTACTTTAAGATATAAACTTTCTATACCAGGTACCAAGTATAATGGACAAAGAGATATTTTGATAGACAGATCTGTACATAACATTGTTGTAATTCTTCCAATTGAAGAACAGTGAGTCCCTGGTGGTGGGAGTGTATCGTGAATTTTATTCAAGACATTTCTATGTTGTATGTTAACATTATTCTGCATACTGTATATTATCATTCTGTATTGATTTCCTCTCTATTTAGATGTCATATTATGAATCCATAATGTTATATATATATATATATATATATATATATATATATATATATATATATATATATATATATATATATATATATATATGTGTGTGTGTGTGTGTGTGTGTGTGTGATTAAATTTGATTATTTTATTTTATGCTTTACTCTTTGTAGGATGTGTTTTGGTAATTTTTATACGCTGCGCTTGTCATGTGGCATTTTTTTTTTTTTTTTTTTTTTTTTTTTTTTTTTACACATTTTCGGAGAAGACGCTTGCCCGCGCCACATGACTGAGGAGTAACAAGGAATGGATTTGTGTTGGTCTGATTTCCTTTTGAAGCTATTGACACTACCTGATATTGACCATAACAGCATCTTTCTGTTATTGTGCTGATTTCTATTAACTGAACATGTTTGCCCTGCGTGTCAAGATATGGTTTGGTGAATTCTAGCCGAAGAGATGGGAGGTCTCATTGTTGTAAGTAAATAATATGTGCTGTTTCTCTTCTATTTATTATTTTTGTTATGATTATTCTAAATTTTGATTACTGTGATATGTTGATTGTGTAACTTTGGTTCTCATTTATAGATGAATGCATATTGTATTGTGGACATTATTCTAGTGGAGGAAATGTTTGTTTTGTTTCTTGAGCAAAAGGAATATGCAAATAGTCAAATGGAAATGCTTTGATTTGAAGTATCTGTTCATTACATTTGAACCATTGAGTTAACTGCTTTTTTGGGGGATGAATTTACTGTTTTGAATTACTTTGATATTTTATTTGTATTTGCAGGTTGGATCATAAATAAAGTACTGTGCATGGAATACATGTCTCCATTGTCCCATCTCCTAGTAGAAATCACAAAACAATGATGAAATACTAATGACAATAATAATAATTATAATGACAATGATAATGATGTTATTATCATTTCTATTGCCATTATTATAAATTATTGGAATAGAGTTAATTATTGCTATTATTGCAGTAAAAATCAAGATTATCATTATAATATAATTATGACTATCATAATTATCATTATTATTGTCATTATTATTGTCATTTTCATCATAACTATCATTATTGTCTATAATAAAGGAATCATCATGGAAATCATCATAATTACCTGAATTAATGTTAAAATCCTCATAATTACCATTAAAAAGCGAAAAGGGTTTTTTTCGACGTTTCTCTCAAAAGGCTGTAATACGCTAGATTTTGCCGTTTTTTCGACTATTGGGAATTTATTACTTCTGGCCTTTATTTCATTATAAATGGACTGAATGATAATTATTATCATCATTATTATCATTACTGTCATCATTTTTATGCTTATTATCATCATAGTCATTTTCATCATGATTATCATTATTATTATCATTATTGTAGTTATAATAATTATTAGTTATAATAATTATTAGGCTAATTGTTAATGATAATAGCAATAATGATGATCTTAGAAATAATAATGACAATAATAATTATAATGACAATGATAATGATGTTATTTCTATTGCCATTATTAGTATGGAAATTATTGGAATAGAGTTAATTATTGCAGTAATTATCAAGATTATCATTATCATTATTATCATTATTATTGTCATTATTATTGTCATTATCTTAATAATTATCATTATTGTCAATAATAAAATAATCATCATGGAAATCCTCATAATTACCTGAATTAATGTTAAAATCCTAATAATTACCATTAAAAAGCGAAAAGTTTTTTTTTCGACGTTTCTCTCAAAAGGCTGTAATACGCTAGATTTTGCCGTTTTTTCGACTTTTGGGATTTTATTAATTCTGGCTTTTATTTTATTATAAATGGACTGAGTGATAATTATTATCATCATTACTATCATTACTCTCATCATTTTTATGATTATCATTATTACTATCATCATTATATCAGTTATAATAATTATTATGCTAATTATTATTGCTTATTATTATCATGATAATTATTTATGTAATGATAATAGCAATAATGATGATCTTAGAAATAATAATAACAATAATAATAAGTATAATGACAATGATAATGATGTTATTATTATTTCTATTGCCATTATTAGTATGGACATTATTAGAATACAGTTAATTATTGTTATTATTGCAGTAATTATCAAGATTATCATTATAATTATGACTTTATCATTATTATCATCATTATTGTCATTATCATTGTCATTATCATCATAATTATCATCATTATTGTCAATAATAAAGGAATCATCATGGAAATCATCATAATTACCTGAATTAATGTTAAAATCCTCATAAATACCATTAAAAAGTGAAAAGGTTTTTTTTCGACGTGTCTCTCAATTATACGCTAGATTTTGCCGCTTTTTACTTATTTCTGGGATTTTATTACTTCTGGCCTTTATTTCATTATAAATGGACTGAATGATAATTATTATTATCATTATTATCTTTACTGTCGTCATTTTTATGATCATTATCATTATAGTCATTATCATCTTGATTATCATTATTATTATCATCATTATTTCAGTTATAACAATTGTTATGCTAATTATCATTGCTATTTTTATCATTATAACTATTTATGTAATGATATTAGCAATAATGATGATCTTAGAAATAATAATGGCAATAATAATAATTATAATGACAATGATAATAATGTTATAATTATTTCTATTGCCATTATTAGCATGGAAATTGTTGGAATAGAATTAATTATTGCTATTATTACAGTAATTATCAAGATCATCATTATAATTATGACTTTATCGTTATTATCATTATTGTTGTCATTATCATTGTCATTATCATCATAATTATCATCATTATTGTCAATAATAAAGGAATCATCATGGAAATCATCATGATTATCTGAATTAATATTAAAATCCTCTAAATTATCATTAAAAAGCGAAAAGGGTTTTTTTTCGACGTTTCGAAAGGCTGTAATACGCTAGATTTGTCCGTTTTTTCGACTTTTGGGATTTTACTACTTCTGGCCTTTATTTTATTATAAATGGACTGAATGATAATTGTTTTCAATATTATTGACAATAATGATGATAATTATGATGATAATGAAAATAATAATGATAATAATGATAAAGTCATAATTATAATGATAATCTTGATAATTACTGCAATAATAGCAATAATTAACTCTATTCCAATAGTTTCCATACTAATAATGGCAATAGAAATAATAATATCATTATCATAATAATTATTATTGTAATTATTAATTCTAAGATCATCATTATTGCTATTATTATTATATAAATAGTTATAATGATAAAAATAGCAATAATAATTAACATAATAATTATTATAACTGCAATAATGATGATAATAATAATGATAATAATCATAAAAATGACAGTAATGATAATAATGATGATAATAATTATCATTCAGTCCATTTATAATGAAATAAAGCCAGAAGTAATAACATCCCAATAGTCGAAAAAAGGCAAAATCTAGCATATTACAGCCTTCTGAGAGAAACGTCGAAAAAAGCCCTTTTCGCTTTTTAATAGTAATTATGAGGATTTTAACATTAATTCAGGCAATTATGATGATTTCCATGATGATTCTTTTATTATTGACAATAATGATGATAATTATGGTGGTAATGACAATGATAATGGCAATAATAATGATAATATTGATAAAGTCATAATTATAATGATGATCTTGATAATTACTGCGATAATAGCAATAATTTCTATACTGATAATGGCAATAGAAATAATAATATCATTATCATTGTCATTATAATGATTATTATTGTCATTATTATTTCTAAGATCATTATTGCTATTATCATTATATAAATAGTTATAATGATAAAAATAGCAATAATAATTAGCATAATAATTATTATAACTGCAATAATGATGATAATAATAATGATAATCATGATGATAATGACTATAATAATAATAATCATAAAA
>NC_091578.1:19454255-19493768 GCF_042767895.1 Penaeus vannamei | reverse complement strand
ATTAGCATTATAATTATTATAACTGCAATAATGATGATAATAATAATGATAATCATGATGATAATGACTATAATGATGCATAATCATAAAAATGACAGTAATGATGATAATGATTATAATAATTATCATTCAGTCCATTTATAGTGAAATCAAGGCCAGAAGTAATAAAAATCCTAAAAAGTCGAAAAAAAACTGCAAAAATCTAGCGTTTTTTCGACTTTTTTGGGATTTTTTAACTTCTGGCCCTTTTTTATTATAAATGGACTGAATGATAATTATTATCATTATCATTACTATCATCATTTTTATGATTATTGTCATTATAGTTATTATGTCGTGATTATCATTACTATTATCATCATTTATATCATCAGTTATCATGCTAATTATTTTTGCTATTTTTATCATTATGCTATTATTGCAGTAACTATCAAGATTATCATTATAATTATGCCTTTATCATTATTATCATTATAATTGTCATTATCATTGTCATTATCATCATAATTATCATCATTATTGTCAATAATAAAGGATTCATCATGGAAATCATCATAATTACCTGAATTAATGTTAAAATCCCAATAATTACTATAAGCGAAAAAGTTTTTTTTTCGACGTTTTTCTCAGAAGGCTGTAATACGCTAGATTTTGCCGTTTTTTCGACGTTTTGGATTTTATTACTTCTGGCCATTATTTCATTATAAATTGACTGAATGATAATTATTATCATTATTATCATTACTGTCATTATTTTTATGATTATCATTATAGTCATTATCATCATGATTATTATCATCATTATTGCAGTTATGATAATTAGTATGCTAATTATTGTTGCTATTTTTATCATTATAAATATTTATGTAATGATAATAGCAATAATGATGATCATGAAAATACTGACAATAATAATTATCATAATGACAATAATATTGATATTAATATTTATTTCTATTGCCATTATCAGTATAGAAATCATTGGAATAGAGATAATTGTTGCTATTATTGCAGTAATTATCAAGATTATCGTTATATTTATGAATTTATCATTATTATCATTATTATTGTCATTATCATTGTCATTATCATCATAATTATCATCATTATTGTCAATAATAAAGAAATCAAGGAAATCATCATAATTGCCTAAATTAATGTTAAAATTCTCATAATTAACATAAAAAGCGAAAAAAAAAATTTCAACGTTACTCTAGAAAATGCTGTAGCAATACGCTAGATTTTGCCGTTTTCTTGACTTTTGAGATTTTATTAGTTCTGGTCTTTATTTCATTATAAATTGACGGAATGATAATTAAATAATCATTATCATCATTACTGTCATGTTTTTTATGATTATCATTATAGTCATTATAATCATGATTATCATTTTATTATCAAAATTATAGCAGATTTATAATATTTAGTATACTAATTATTATTGCTATTTTTATCATTATAACCTTATTTATATAATGAATAATGGCAATAATGATGATCTTAGAAATAATATTGACAATAATAAATAATTATAATGACAATAATAATGATATTTATTATTTCTATTGCCATTATTATATGGAAATTATTGGATTAGAGTTAAATTGTTGCTATTAATGAAGTAATTCCCAAGATTAGCATTATATTTATGACTTATTATTATCATTATTACCATTATCATAGTCATTATCATCATGATTATCTTCATTTTTGTCAATAATAAAGGAGTCATCATGGAAATCATTATAATTGCCTAAATTAATGTTAAAATCCTTATAATTACCAATAAGAAGCGAAAAGGTTTTTTTTTCGACGTTGCTCTCAAAAGGCTAGATTTTGCCGTTTTTTCGACTGTTGGAATTTTATTATTTCTGGCCGCTGTATTTCCATATAAATGGACTGAATGATGATTATCATCATCATTATCATTACTGTCATCATTTTTTCGGATTATTGTCATTATAGTCATTATTATCATGATTATCATCAATATTATCATCATTAATACAGTTATAATAATTATCATGCTAATTATTATTGCTATTTTTATCATTATAACTATCTATATAATGATCATAGCAATAATGATGATCATAGAAATAATAATGACAATAATAATAATTATAATGACAATGATAATGATGTTATTATTAGGTCTATTGCCATTATCAGTATGGGGTATTGGAATAGAGTTAATTATTGCAATTATTGCAGTAATTATCAAGATAACCATTATAATTATGACTTTATCATTATTACCATTATTATCATTATTATTGTCATTATCATTCTCAATATCATCGTAATTATCATCATTATTGTCAATAATAAAGGAATCATGGTGGAAATCATTATGATTACCTGAATTAATGTTAAAATCCTCATAATTACCATTAAAAAGCGAAAACGTTTTTTTTCGACGTTTCTCTCAAAAGGGTAGATTTTGCCGTTTTTCGACTTGTGGGATTTTATTACTTCTGGCCTTTATTTCATGATAAATTGACTGAATGATGATTATTATCATAATTATTATTACTGTCATAATTTTTATGATTATTATCATTATAGTGATTATCCTCATGATTATCATTATTGTTCTGATCATTATTGCAGTTATGATAATTATTATGCTTATTATTATTGCTATTTTTATCATATTCATATAATGATATTAGCAATAATGATGATCTTAGAAATAATAATGACTATAATGATAAAAATAATGGCAATATTATTTCTATTGCCATTATTAGTATTAGTATGCAAATTATTGGGAAAGAGTTAATTATTGCTATTATTGCAGTAATTCTGAAGATTATCATTATATATATGAATATCATTAATATCATTATTATTTTCATTATCATTGTCATTATCATCATAATTATCATCATTATTGCCAATGATAAAGGAATCAACAGGGTAATCATTATGATTACCTGAATTAATGTTAAAATCCTTATAATTAACATTAAAAAGCGAAAAGGTTTTTTTTTCAACGTTTCTCTCAAAATGCTGTAATACGCTAGATTTTGCCATTTTTTCGATTTTATTTGGGATTTTATTACTTCTGGCCTTTATTTCATTAAAAATTGACTGAATGATAATTATTATCATCATTATTATCATTACTGTCATCATTTTTATGATTATTATCATTATAGACATTATCATCATGATTATCATTATTATTATCATTATTGCAGTTATAATAATTATTATGCTAATTATTATTGCTATTTTTATCATTATGAATATTTATATAATGGTAATAGTAATAATGATTATCTTAGAAATAATAATAACAATAATAATAATTATAATGACAATGATAATGATGTTATTATTATTTCTATTGCCTTATTAGTATGGAAATTATTGGCATAGAGTTAATTATTGGTATTATTGCAGTAATTCGAAAGATTATCATTATAATTATGACTTTATCATTATTATCATTATAATTATGACTTTATCATTATTATCATTATAATTGTCATTATCATTGTTATTATCATCATAATTATCATCTTCATTGTCAATAATAAAGGAATCATCAGGGAAATCATGATTACCTGAATTGATGTTAAAATCCCTATATATACCACTAGAAAGTGATAAGGGTTTTTTCCACGTTTCTCTCAAAAGGCTAGATTTTGCCGTTTTTTCGACTTTTGGGGTTTTATTACTTCTGGCCTTTATTTCATTATAGATGGACTGAATGATGATTATTATCATAATAATTATCATTGCTGTTATTATTTTTATGATTATTATCATTATAGTCATTATCATAATGATTATCATTATTATTATCATTATTGCAGTTATAATTATTAGTCTAATTATTATTGCTATTTTTATCATTATAACTATTTACATAATGATAATAGCAATAATGATGATCTGAGAAATAATGATGATCTTAGAAATAATAATGACAATAATAATTATTATAATGACATTGATAATGATATTACCATTTCTATTGCCATTGTTAGTATGGAAATTATTGGAATAGTGTTAATTATTGCTTGGGTTTTTTTTTCGACATTTATCTCAAAAGGCTGTAATACGCTAGATTTTGCCGTTTTTTCGACTTTTTATAACTTCTGACCTTTATTTCATTATAAATGGACTGAGTGATAATTATTATCATTATTATCATTACTGTCATCATTTATGAGATTATTATCATTATAGTCATTATCATCATGATTATCATTATTATTATCATCATTATAGCAGTTATAATAATTATTATGCTAATTATTATTGCTATTTTTATCATTAAAACTATTTATGTAATGATAATAGCAACAATGATGATCTTACAGATAAAAATGGCAATAATAATAATTATAATTTCAATGATAATGATGTTATTTCTATTGCCATTATTAGTATGAAAATGATTGGAATAGAGTTAATCATTGCTATTATTGCAGTAATTCTCAAGATTATCATTATAATTATGACTTTATCATAATTAACATTATTATTGGCATTATCATCATAATTATCATTATTGTTAATAATAAATGAATCATTAGGGAAATCATCATAATTACCTGAATTAGTTAAAATCCTCATAATTACCATCAAAAAGCGAAAATGTTTTTTTTTTTCCGACGTTCCTCTCAAAAGGCTGTAATACTCTAGATTTTGCCTTTTCTTGACTTTTGGGATTTTATTACTTCTGGCCTTTACTTCATTATAGATGGACTGAATGATGATTATTATCATAATAATTATCATTGCTGTCATTATTTTTATGATTATTATCATTATAGTCATTATCATCATGATTATCATTATTAATATCATTATTGCATTTATAATAATTAGTATGCTAATCATAATGCTATTTTTATCATTATAACTATTAATATAATGATAATAGCAATAATGAGGATCTTAGAAATATTGACAAAAATAATAGTCATAATGACAATGATAATTATGTTACTATTATTTCTATTGCCATTATTAGTATTGAAATTATTTGAAGAGTTATTATTGCTATAATTGCAGTAACTATGAAGATTATAATTATAATTATGACTTTATCATCATTATCATCATTATTGTCATTATCTTTGTCATTATCATCATAATTATCATTATTATTGTTAAAAATAAAGGAATCATCCAGGAAATCATCTTAATTACCTGAATTGATTTTTTAAATCCCCATAATTACCATTAAAAAGCGAAAAGTTTCTTTTTTCGATGTTTCTTTCAAAAGGCTAGATTTTTCCTTTTTCGACTTTTGGGTTTTTAAAACTTCTGGCCTTTATTTCATTATAAATGGACTGAATGATAATTATCATTATTATCATTACATTTTTATTATTATTATCATTATATTCATTATCATCATGATTATCATTATTAATATCATCATTATTACAGTTATAATAATTATTATGCTAATTATTATTACTATTATTTTCTTTATAACTATCTATATAATGATAATAGCAATAATGATGATCATTAATAATGACAATATTAATATTAACAATGACAATGATAATGATATTATTATTTCTATTGCCATTATTAGTATGGAAATTATTGGAATATAGTTAATTATTGCTATTATTGCAGTAATTCTCAAGATTATCGTTATAATTATGACTTTATCATTATTATCATTATTATTGTCATTATCATTGTCATTATCATCATAATTATCTTCATTATTGTCAATAATAAAGGAATCATCAGGGAAATCCTCATAATTACCAATAGAAAGCGAAAAGGTTTTTTCGACGTCTCTCAGAAAAGGCTGTAATACGCTAGATTTTGCCATTTTTGGGGATTTTATTACTAAATTTATTCCATTATAGATGGACTGAATGATAATTATCATCATTAATATTATCATTACTGTCATCATTTTTATGATTCTCATCATTTTAGTCATTATCATCATGATTATCATTATTGTCATTATTCCAGTTATAATAATTATTATGCTAATTATTATTGCTATTTTTATAATTATAACTATTTATATAATGATAATAGCAATAATGATGATCTTAGAAATGATGATGATCTTAGAAATAATAATCACAATACTAATAATCATAATGACAATGATAATAATGTTATTATTTATATTGCCATTATTAGTATGGAAATTATTGGAATAGAGTTAATCATTGCAATTATTGCAGTAATTATAAAGATTATAATTATAATTATGACTTTATCATCATTATTATTGTCATTATCATCATTATTGTTAATAATAAAGGAATCATTATGGAAATCACCATAACTACCTGAATTAATACTAAAATCCTCATAATTACCATTTTAAAGCGAAAAGGTTTTTTTGGACGTTTTTTCACTTTTGGGATTTTATTACTTCTACCCTTTATTTCATTATAAATGGACTGAATGATAATTATTATCATCATTATTATCATTATTATTATCATCATTATTGCAGTTATAATAACTATTATGCCAATTATTATTGCCATTTTTATCATTATAACTATGTATATAATTATAATAGCAATAATGATGACCTTAGAAATAATAATGACAATAATAATGATTATAATGACAATGATAATGATGCTATTATTATTTCTTTAGCCAGTATTTGTATGGAAGTTATTGGAATAGAATTAATTATTGATATTATTACAGTAACTATCATGATTGTCATCATAATTAAGACTATCATTATTATTATTATTATTGTTGTCATTATCATTGTCATTATCATCATAATCATCATCAATATTGTCAATAATAAAGGAATCATCATGGAAATCATCATAATTATCTGAATTAATGTTAAAATCCTCATTATTACCATTAAAAAGCGAAAAGGTTTTTCTTCGACGTTTGTCTTAAAAGGTTGTAATGCCCAAGATTTTGCCGTTTTTCGACTTTTGGGATTTTAACATTTCAGGCCTTTATTTCATTATAAATGGACTGAATGATAATTATCATCATCATTATTATCATCATTGTCATCATTTATATGATTATTATCATTATAGTCATTATCATCATGATTATCATTATCATTATCATCATAATTGCAGTTATAATAATTATTATGCTAATTATTATTGCTATTTTTATCATTATAACTATTTATATAATGATAATAGCAATAATGATGTATTTAGAAACAATAATAATAATAATATTTCTAATGACAATGATAATGATATTATTTTTACTGCCATTATTAGTATGTTAGTTAATTATTGCTATTATTACAGTAATTATCAAGATTATCATTAAAATTTTGACTTTATCATTATTATATTATTGTCATTATCCTTGTCATTATCATCATAATTATCATCTTTATTGTCAATAATAAAGGAATAATCAGGGAAATCATCATAATTACCTGAATTAACGTTAAAATCCCAATAATCACCATTAGAAAGCCAAAAGGTTTTTTTTTTCGACGTTTCTCTCAAATGGCTGCAATTTTATTACTTCTGGCTTTGATTTCATTATAAATTGACTGAATGATAATTAGTATCATCATTATTATCATTGTGGTCATCATTTTTATGATTATTATCATTATAGTCATTATCATCATGATCATCATTATTATTATCATCATCATTATTGCATTTATAATAAGTATTATGCTAATTATTATTGCTATTCTTATCATTATAACTATTTATATAATGATAATAGCAATAATGATGATAGAAATAATAATGACAATAATAATAATTATAATGACAATGATAATGATGTTACTATTATTTCTATTGCCATTATCAGTATGGAAATTACTGGAATAGAGTTAATTATTCTTATTATTGAAATAATTCTAGAGATTATCATAATATTCATGACTTTATCATTATTATCATTATTATTGTCATTATCATTGTCATTATCATCATAATTATTATCTTTATTGTCAATAATAAAGGAATCATCAGTGAAATCATCATAATTGCCTAAATTAATGTTAAAATTCTCATAATTACCATTAAAAAGAGAAAAGTTTTTTTTCAACGTTCCTCTCAAAAGGCTAGATTATGCTAGATTTTGCAGTTTTCTCGACTTTTGGGATTTTATTAGTTATGGCCTTTATTTCATTATAAATTGACGGAATGATAATTAATTATCATCATTATCATCATTTAATAATCATTGTTATGATTATTATCATTATAGTCGTTATACATCATGAATATCACATTATTATTTATCATTATTGAAGTTATGATATTAATTATTATGCTAATTATTATTATTAATATTTTTATCACTATAACTATTTATATAATAATAATAGCAATAATGATGATCTTAGAAATAATGACAATTATAATAATTATAATGACAATGATAATGATGTTACAATTATTTCTATTGCCATTATTAGTATGGAAATTATTGGAATAGAATTAATTATTGCTATTATTGCAGTAATTATCAAGGTTATCATTAAAATTATGAGTTTATCCTTATTATCATTATTATTGTCATTATCATCATAATTATCATTATTATTGTCAATAATAAAGGGATCATCATGGAAATAATAATATTTATTGAATTAAAAGTTAAAAATACTCATAATTCTCATTAAAAAGCGAAAAGGTTACTTTTCGACTTTTCTCTCAAAAAATCATAATACGCTAGATTTTGCCGTTTTTTCGACTTTTGTGATTTTATAACTTCTGGCCATCATTTCATTATAAATGGACTGAATGATAATTATTATCATTATTATCATTACTGTCATCATTTTATGATTATCATTATAGTCATTATCATCATGATTATCATTATAGTCATTATCATCATGATTATCATTATAATCATCATTATTGCAGTTATAATAATTAGTATGCTAATTATCATTGCTATTTTTATCATTATAACTATCTATGTAATGATAATATAATAATGATGATCTTAAGAAATAATAATCACAATAATAATAATTATAATGACAATGATAATGATGTTCTATTATTGTTTTTATTGCCTTAATTATCAGTACTGGAAATTATTGGAATAAAGATTTAATTATTGCTATTATTGCAGTAATTCTCAAGATTATCATTATAATTATGACTTTATCATTATTATCATTATTGTCATTATCATTATCATTACCATCATAATTATCAATCATTATTGGCGTCAATAATTACGAATCATCATGCAAATCATCATAATTACCTGAATTAATGTTAAAACCCTCATAACTACCATTAAAAAGCGAAAAAGGGTTTTTCGACGGTGCTCCTCTCAAGGTAAGATTTTGCCGTTTTTTCGACTTTTGGGATTTTGTTACTTCTGGCCTTTATTTCATTATAAATGGACGGAATGATAATTATCATTATTATCATTTACTGTCATCATTTTTATGATTATTATCGATTATAATCATTATCCTCATGATTATCATTTATTATTATCATCATTATTGCAATTATATATTATAATTATTATTGCTAATTATTATTGCTATTTTTATCAATATAACTATTTATATAATGATAATAGCAATAATAATCTTAGAAATATTAATGACAATAATATAATAATTATAATGACAATTATAATATTATTATTTCGATTGCCATTATTAGTATGAAAATTATTGGAATAGAGTTAATTATTGCTATTATTGCGAGTATTTAACAAGATTATCATTATAATTATGACTTTTATTAATTATTATCATTATTGTCATTATCATTGTCATTATCATCTATAATTATTATCATCATTATTGTCAATAATAAAGAAATCATCGAGGAAATGTCATAATTACCTGAATTAATCTGGGAAATCCTCATAATTACCATTAAAAAGCGTAAAGGGGTTTTTTCGGCGATTCTCTCAAAAAGCTGTAATACGCTAGATTTTGCCGTTTTTTCGACTTTTGGGATTTTATTACTGCTGGCGTTTATTTCATTATAACTTGGACTAAATGATAATTATTATCATCATTATTATCATTACTGTCAAAATTTTAATGATTATTATCATTATAGTCATTATCATCATGATTATCATTATCTGTATCATCATTATTGCAGTTTATTAATAATTATTATGCTAATTTATTATTGCTATATTTTATCATCATAACTATTTATGTAATGATAATAGCAATAATGATGATCTTAGAAATAATAATATGATGATAATAATTATTATAATGACCAAATGATAATGATGATACAATATTATTTCTATTGCCATTAGTATCAAAATTATCAGAATAGAGTTAATTATTGCTATTATTGCAGTAATTATCAAGAGTATCATTATAATTATGACTTTATCATTATTATAATTATTATTGTCATTATCATTATTATCATTATTATTGTCATTATCATTATTATCATTATTATTGTCATTATCATTGTCATTGCCATCATAATTATCATCATTATTGTCAATAATAAACGAAACATCATGGAAATCATCACTATTACTTGATTTAATGTGTTAAAATCCTAATAATTACCATTAAAAAGTGAAAAAGTTTTTTTCAACGTTTCTCTCGAATAGGCTGTAATCCGCTAGATTTTTGCCTTTTTTTTTTTTTGACTTTTTGGGATTTTATTACTTATAGGCCTTTATTTCCTTATAAATGGACTGAATGATAATTTTTATCATTATTAGTCATTAGTCATCATTATTATGATTATCATCATATTCATTATCATTATCATTAATTCATTAATATTATTTATCATTATAGCAGTTATAATAATTATTATGCTGAATTACTATTGCAATTTTTATCATTATAACTATTTATGTAAATGATAATAGCAATAATGATGATCTTAGAAATAATAATGACAATAATAATAATTATAATTTTGACAATGATAATAATGATATTATTTCTATTGCCATTATTAGTATGGAAAAATTACTGGAATAGAAGTTAATTATTGCAGTAATTCTCAAGATTATCATTATAATTGTGACTTTATCATTATCATTATCATTGTCTAAATTTATCATTGTTTTTATCAAAATAATTATCATCATTATTGTCAATAATAAAGGAATCATCATGGGAAATCATCTTAATTACCTGAATTAATGATGAATCCTCATAATTACCATTAAAAAGCGAAAAGGGTCTTTTTCTTCGACTTTTCTCAGAAGAGCTGTAATACCGCTAGATTTTGCCGTTTTTTGACTTTGGGGGTTTTATTACTTCTGGCCTTTATTTCTAATTATAAATGGACTGAATGGTAATTATTATCATTACTTCATTACTGTCATCATTTTTATGATTATTATCATTATAGTCATTATTACTCATGATTATCATTATTATCATCATTATTGCAGTTATGATAAATGTTATGCTAATTATTATTGCTATTATTATCATTATAATTATGTATATAATGGTAAAATAGCAATAATGATGCTCTTAGAAATATAATAATGACAATAATAATAATTATAATGACAATGGTAATGATATTATTATTTCTATTGCCATTATTAGTATGGAAATTATTGGAATAGAAGAGTTGATTATTGCTATTATTGCAGTAAATTATCAAGATTATCTATTATAATTATGACTTTATAATTATTGTCATATCATTATTGTCATTATCATTGTCATTATCATCATAATTATCATCATCATTATTGGTCATTTGCCATTTTGGCACTTACGGTACCATTCCCTCTGACCTGTTGAGGGGTGTGGTCATCCCTCTCTGGAAGGGGAAGGGGGACCGATGGGACTGCAGCAATCACCGAGGCATCACACTACTCATTGTACCAGGCAAGGTTCTTGCCCGCATCCTTCTGAGACGTATCAGAGACCATCTACTAAGGCATCAGAGGCCAGAGCAATCCGTATTCACTCCTGGTAAGTCAACAATAGACCGTATCCTTGCGCTTCGAGTCATTGTAAGAGGCTAGCCGTCGTGAGTCCGGACGTGGGTTACTTGCAGCTACTACACCGACCTCAAAAAGGCGTTCGATACAGTACATCGGGAATCACTCTGGGAGATCCTGAGAGGAATTCCAACAAGGATTATTGAACTAATAGCAAACCTATATACTGGTACTGAAAGTGCTGTAAAGTGTGGTGGGGGCCTGTCGGAGCTTCTTTCCTGTCAGTTCAGGAGTGGAAGGCAAGGCTGTGTTCTTGTACCAATTAACTCTTTCAACACTTGCATGGACTGGATACTAGGCAGAGCTACTGTTCAAAGTCATTG
Organism: Penaeus vannamei; assembly: GCF_042767895.1. Lineage (NCBI taxonomy): Eukaryota > Metazoa > Arthropoda > Malacostraca > Decapoda > Penaeidae > Penaeus > Penaeus vannamei. The sequence continues at coordinate 19,481,523 of NC_091578.1, read as the reverse complement.
TGGAGCAACACTGGGTAATATTAAAGTTACAGACCTTGATTTTGCCGATGATGTTGCGAATTCTATCTGAGTCTTTGGAAACCTTAGTGGTGGCCCTCGATGCATTTAGTAATGAAGTTTTTGAAGCCCTTGGGTCCTAGAGGTCTGGACCAAGACCAAGATCTAGGACTTTGGGGGACTTACTAGGAGAACCTTGTTCAGTCGGTACGTGCTTGGCGGCGGACATTGAGGTCACAGAGAGCTTTACATACCTTGGTAGTGCAGTTCTATAACTCTGGGTTGTCAGAACCAGGAAGTCAGTAGATGGATTGGCCTGGCAGCGGGGGTCATGGGAACTCTCTCGACAAGAGTATTTGGAGATGCCGGTACCTGTGCAGAAGGACCAAGCTACGGAGTTTTCAGGGGCCCTGGTAATGCCAGTTTTGCTCTTTGACGGTAGTGAAACCTGGGACATTATCCAGTGCACTGTAAGTCCCGGTCTTGACGCCTTTATGTAATAGGTCCTTGCGCCGGATCATGGGTGCAATTACTGTTGGCGGGACCATGTGTCTAACCAACGGCTTGCACCATGAGGACTGGCACAGGACCTGTTACCTGCACAATCTGGGATCGCCAACTCAGGCTATAAGGCGCTCACCTGGCTCGTTTTCCACAGGCTGATCCTGCACTATCAGGTTGTCTCTGTTCGAGACAACCCTGGGTGGAGGAGGCCTGTGGGACGACCTAGGAGGTCGTGGCTTGAGCAGATCGATCAAACCTGTCGGGAAGAGCTCGAGATGGACCTGGGCCCTTGCTTGGCGACTTGCCATGAGGAGATCCTGGTGGAAAGCAGAAGGTGGACGCGGCTATGCGCCCCCGTCGGCGTAAGCTCCAGATGATACTGAGTTGTCATTATCATTGTCATTATCGATCATAATTATCGTCATTATTGTCAATAATAAAAGAATCATCATGGAAGTCATCATAATTTCATCGAATTGAATGAAGTAAAATCCTCATAATAATCCATTAAAAAGCTGTAAAGGGTTTTTTCGACGCTAGATTTTGCCGTTTTTCCGACTTTTCTGTTTTTTTATTACTTCTGGCCTTTATTTCAATCATACAATGGACTTGAATGATAATCATTATCACTTCATTATCATTACTGTCATCATTTTTATGATTATTATCATTATAGTTCATTATCATCTTATGATTATCATTATTGCCATTATCATCATTATTGCAGTTATGATAATTATTATTGCTATATTTTATCATTATAACTATTTATATAAGGACAATAACAATAATAATCTTAGAAATAATAATGACGATTAAATTATAATAATTATAATGACAATGATAATGATGTTATTATTTTTTTATTGCCATTATTAGTATGGAAATTATTGGAATAGAGTTGATTATTGCCATTATTTGCAGTATAATATCAAGATTATCATTATAATTTATGACTATCATTATTATCATTATTATTGTCATTCACATCATTGTCATTATCATCATAATTATCATCATTATTGTCAATATTAAAGGAATCATCATGGAAAATCATCAATAGATTACCTGAATTTAATGTTAAAAGCTCTCATATTTACCATTAAAAAGCGAAAAGTAGTTTTTCTTTCTGACGTTTCTCTCCAAAGGCTGTAATCAACTAGATTTTGCCGTTTTTTTTTAGACTTTTGGGAATTTATTACTTCTGGCCTTTATTTCATTATAAATGGACTGAATGATAATTATTATCATCATTAATATCATTACATAATGTCATCATTTCTATGATTATTATCATTATTATTATCATCATTATTGCAGTTATAATAATGATATCATGTTAATTATTATTGCTAATTTTTTATCATTATAACTATTTATATAATGATAATAGCAATAATGATTGATCTTAGAAATAATAATGACAATAATAATTATTATGATAGATAATGATATTACTATTTCTATTGCCATTATTAGTATGAAAACTATTGGAATAGAATTAATTATTGCTATTATTGCAGTAATTATCAAGATTATCATTATAATTATGACTTTATCATTATCATTTATTATTGTCATTATCATTGTCATTATCATCATAATTATCATCATTATTGTCAATAACTACTAATGATAACAATTATCATTCAGTCCATTTATAAAAAGATATAAAGGCCAGAAGTAATAAAAAATCCCAATCGTCGAAAAAACGTAGAAAAATCTAGCGTTGAGAGAAACGTCGAAAAAATCCCTTTTCCGCTTTTTAATGGTAATTGCGAGTATGAGGATTTTAACTATTAATTCAGAGTAATCATGATGATTTCCATGATGATTCCCTTATTATTGACAATAAATGATGATAGTTATGATGATAATGACAATAATAAATATGACAATAATGATAAAGAACGATAAAGTCATAATTATAAATGATAATCTTGATAATTACTGCAATAACTCTAGCAATAATTAACTCCTATTCCAACAATTTCCATACTGATAATGGCAATAGAAATAATAATAACGTTATTATCATTGTTATTATAATTATTTTTATTACCATTATTATTTCTAAGATCACTCATTATTGCTAATATCATTATATAAATAGTTATAATGATAAAAATAGCATAAATGATAATTAAAGCATTAATAATTGTTATAACTGATATAATAATAATAATAATGATAATCATGATGATAATAACTATAATGATAATAATCATAAAAATGATGACAGTAATGATAATAATGATGGTAATTATCATTCAGTCCATTTATAATGAAATAAAGGCCAGAAGTAATAAAATCCAAAAAGTCGAAAAAAATGGCAAAATCTAGCGTTTAATTCAGAGAAACGTCGAAAAAAAACCTGTTCAATTTTTAATGGTAATTATGAGGATTTTAACATTAATTCAGGTAATTATGATTATTTCCATAATATTCCCTTTATTATTGACAATAATGATGATAATTATGATGATAATGACAATGGTAATGGCAATAATAATGATAAAGTCATAATTGTAATGATAATCTTGATAATTACATGCAATAATAGCAATAATTAACTGTATTCTAATAATGTCCATACTAATAATTGGCAATAGAATAATAATAACATCATTATCATTGTCATTAGTACTTATTATTATTGTCATTATTATTTCTAAGATCATCATTATTGCTATTATCATTACATAAATAGTTATAATGATAATAATAAGCAATAATAATTAGTATAATAATTTTTATAACTGATATAATGATGATAATAATAATGATAATCATAAAAATGATTGAGAGTAATGATAATGAATGGATGATAATAATTACCATTCAGTCCATTTATAATAAAATAAAGGGCCAGAAGTAATAAAAATCCGAAAAGTCAAAAAAACGACAAAATCTGGCGTATTGCAGCCTTTTGGAGAGAAACGCTCGAAGAAAAAACCTTTTCGCTTTTTAATGGTGAAATTATGAGGATTTTAACATTAATTTAGAGGTAATTATGAGGGGATTTCCATGATGAATATTTTATTGTTGACAATAATGATGATAATTATGATGATAATGAAAATGATAATGACAATAATAATGATAATAATGATAATCTTGATAATTACTTGTAATAAATTAACACTATCTATTCCAATATCTTCCATACTAATAATTGCAATAGAAATAATAATATCATTATCATTGTCATTATAATGATTATTATTGTCATTATTATTTCTAAGACCGTTATTGCTATTATCATTATATAAATAGTTATAATGATAAAAATACCTATAATAATTAGCATAATAATTATTATAACTGTAATAATGATGATAATGATAATGATAATCATGATGATAATGACTATAATGATAATCATAAAAATGATGACAGTAATTATAATAATGATAATAATTATAATTCAGTCCATTTATAATGAAATAAAGGCCAGAAGTAATAAAATCCAAAAAGTAGAAAAAACGGCACAATTTAGTGTATTACAGCCTTTTGAGAGAAACGTCGAAAAAAAACCTTTTCGCTTTAATGGTAATTATGAGGATTTTAACATTAATTCAGGTAATTATGATGATTTCTACGATGATTCCTTTATTATTGACAATAATGATGATAATTATGATGATAATGACAATGATAATGACAATAATAATGATGAATTATGATAAATCCATAATTATAATGATAATCTTGAGAATTACTGCAATAATAGCCAATAATTAACTCTTCCAAAAAATAACCCAATAATAAAAAATTAGCATAATAATTAATATAACTCCAATAATGATGATAATAATAATGATAATCATGATTGATAATGACTATAATGATAATAATCATAAAAGTGATGATAGTAATGATAATAATGATGATAATATTTATCATTCAGTCCATTTATAATGAAATAAAGGCCAGAAGTAATGAAATCCCAAAAAAGTCGAAAAAGGCAAAATTTCTATGCGTATTACATTATGAGGATTTTAAACATTAATTCAGGTAATTATGATGATTTCCATGATGATATCTTTATTATTGACAATAATGATGATAATTATGATGATAATGACAATACTATTTATAAAAAGTCATAAATTATAATGATAAATCTTGAGAATTACTGCAATAAGAGCAATAATTAACTCTATCCCAATAATTTCCATTACTAACAATGGCCATAGAAATATTAACTATCATCATTATCATTGTCATTATAATTATTATTATTGTCATTATTATTTCTAAGATCATCATTATTGATATTCTCATTGTATAAATAGTTATAATGATAAAAATAGCAATAATAATTAGAATAATAAATATTATAACTTTAATAATGATGATAATAATAATGATAATCATGATGATAATGACTATAATGTTAATAATCATAAAAATTATGACAGTAATGATAACAATGATAATAATTATCATTCAGTCCATCTATAATGAAATCAAAGCCAAAAGTAAAAAAATCCGCATGGTCGAAAAAAACGGCAAAATCTAACGTATTACAGCCTTCTGAGAGAAATGTAGAAAAAAAACCTTTTCGCTTTTTAATGGTAATTATAAGGATTTTAACATTAATTCAGGTGAATTAATGATGATTTCCATGATGATTCCTTTATTATTGACAATAATGATAATTATGGGATGAAAAATGACAATAATAATGATAATGAGGTAATACAATCCCAAAAGTAAAAAAACGCTTCAAAATCGTAGCGTGTTTGTCAGAGAAACGTCCAAAAAAAGCTTTTCGTTTTTTAATGTTAATTATGAGGATTTTAACATTAATTCAGGTAATCATAATGATTTCCATTGATGATTCCTTTTATTATTGACAATAATCATGATAATTATGATGATAATGACAATGATAATGACAATAATAATGATAGTCATAATTATAATGATAATCTTTATAATTACTGCAGTAATAGCAATAATTAACTCTATTCCAATATCTTCCCAGTACTAATAATGGCAATAGAAATAATAATAAACATCTTTATCCATTGGTCATTATAATTATTATTATTGTCATTATTATTTCTAAGATCATCATTATTGCTATTGTCGTTATATAAGATAGTTGTATGATGATAAAAATAGCAATAATAATTAGCATAATAATTATTATAACTGCAATAATGATAATAATAATAATGATAATCATGATGATAATGACTATAATGATAATAATCATAAAATGATGACAGTAATGATGATGATGATAATAAATATGATTCAGTCCATTTTTAATGAAATAAAGTCCAGAAGTAATAAAATCCTAGAAGTCGAAAAAAAACGGCAAAATCTAGGGTATTACAGCTTTTTGAGAGAAACGTCGAAAATACCCTTTTCGCTTTTTAATGGCAATTATGAGGATTTTAACATTAATTCAGGTAATTGTGAGGATTTCCATGATGATTCCTTTATTATTGACAATAAAGATGATAATTATGATGATAATTGACAATGATAATGACAATAATAATGATAATGAAAAAGTCATAATTATAATGATAATCTTGATAATTACTGCAATAATAGCAATAATTAACTCTATTCCAATAATTTCCATACTAATAATGGCAATAGAAATAACATCATTATCATTGTCATTATAATTATTATTTTTGTCATTAGTATTTTTAAGATCTATTATTATTGCTATTATCATTATATAGATATGTTATATTTAGATAAAAATAGCAATAATAATTAGCATAATAATTAATATATCTGCAATAATTGATTAATAAATAATGACAATCATGATGATAATGACTGTAATGACGATAATAAAAAATTGAGTTGACAGTAATGATACATAATGATTGACAATAATTATAATTCAGATGATAATGACTATAATGATTATAATCATAAAAATGATGACAGTAATGATAATAATTATAATAATTATCCATTCAAGTCCATTTATAATGAAATAAAGGCCAGAAGTAATAAAATCCCATAAAGTCGAAAAAGTAAAATCTAGCGTATTACAGCCTTCTTGAGAGAAACGTCGAAAAAAGAAACCTTTTCGCTTTTTAAGGGTAATTACTGAGGATTTTAACGTTTAGTTCTGTATAGTTATGATGATTCTCCCCATTTATGATTCCTTTATTATTGACAATAACGATGATAATTATGATGATAATGACAATGATAATGACAATAATAATGATAATGAAAAAGTCATAATTATGAATGAATAAATCTTGATAATTACTGAAATAATAGCAATAATGAACTCTATTCCAATAATTTCCATACTAATAATGGCAATAGAACAAATAACATCTATTTATCATTGTCATTATACATATTATTATTGTCATTATTTATTTCTAAGATCATCACTTATTGCTATTATCATTATATAAATAGTTATAATGATAAGAAATAGCAATAATGAATTTGCATAATAATTATTATAATCTGCAATGATAATGAGAATAATAATAATGATAATTGTAGCAGGGCGTAGACCCAGTAGATTTTAAGTGGTCTAGTTGAGTCTGGGCTCAACCGATAGAATATAGTTTTTGCTCAAGGGAAAGATTCCGGTCTGTAGGTGTAACAGATGTAAGGTTCCAGGCCTACGGTAACGCTGCCACCACCCGATTAGTTGGTTCGTGGAACCCTGTATGTCGTGTAAGTGGGTGTGGGTGTTGTATCAGAGAAGTGGTGGAAGGAAAGTACATGAATGTGTGTGCTGAAATGTTGGATGTGTAAGTGTGTAGATGTGAAAAGGGAGATAGCGTAGGCTGAGCGTTCCTGCGTGGGACGTGTTTGGAAGAAAAAGCAAGATCATAGAATTATTCTTCCCTTTAGGTTTGAGCATCCGCCTGCTGGGGAGCGGGAACACAGGTTTAGCAAAATGAAATCTGTTCTTTTGATATCAGCTTAATATTCTCTGATTTATTCTAGCCTTTTTACAGCCTTTCAAGTGGTTGCGTGATGTCAGAGCAACCAGCAATGTGCTGTTTAGGGAGACCGAGTCTGAGAATGATTTAGGCATCTAACCTTGGTCAAGAACCAGAACTTTAGTGGTGGTAAAGATTATGAATTATTCTGACTGGAGTTGAGTAAAAGCTGTATGATGGTATTGATGTTTATTTTGGGAGCAAATTGCACTCACTTAGGGAGTTACAGGCATTTTCAGTCATGGAAAGGTAGACAAAGGTGTGTGCATTTTCGGCCATAACATATTTACAATATTCGGTGTTTAAAAATAAATAAATAGTGTGGCTTGGCGACTTCAACGCCATAAAAGTAGTGAGACTTGGTTAGAATTACGTCTCATGGTTATAAAAATAAGAAAGTCCACATTATCACCACAGTCCTTCTTGACTGATGGCTGAACGTAAAAATAAAATACAATAAATGAATAAGAAATCCTGCGGGACTCAGTCGCAGGTGAAAAAAAAAAAAACGTCTGCGGGATGTAACCGCACGTGGGCACACGGCAGGGACTTCGTCTCCTGGCGGCTCGTGATGCGTTGGCCGAGGTTCATGGAGAGGATGACATCATCCTTAATGAGTCAGGACTGAACGCAGCCGTACACCTCACAACACCTCTCCCGGGCAGTGCTGTCGCCTAAGTAAGGGACTGAGTAAGACGAGTATCGCAGGAGAGACTCCTTAAACAACAGGTGTGGTTCATGCGAAGTACTTGTTCCATCACTGCGTGAGGTACGATGGAGAGACAGAAGGAAAGGCGCCCGAAGTGGTTTTCAGGAACCAGAGAAACGGTCGGCCCTGACGAAGAGTGTAGAGGGCGAAGACCATCACGTCGGCGAACATCTCAGGGAGGATCCATCCTAAGGCGGCGGTGCGCATGGGGAGCCGCGCCCGCTTTCGTCACGGGGACATCGGAGGAGGCGGCCGTACAAAGTACACCCGCACGCCAGGTGCAGATCATCGGAAAGCGGGTGCGCATGGGGAGCGCGCCCGCATCGCCAGTGCGGAAGTCATCGGAAGGCGGGTGCGTATGGGGAGCGCGCCCGCACCGTCGCCAGTGCGGATCGTGCTCGGTTTGCGGGTGCTCATGGGAGAAAGCGCGCCCGCACGCTCAGTGCACGGATCATCGAAGGCGGGTGCGCATGGAGGAGCGCGCCCGCACGCCAGTGCGGATCATCGGAAGGCGGGTGCGCATGGGAAGCTTTCGCGCCCGGCAGGCCAGTGCGGTCCGATCGGAAGGCATGGGCGCGCATGGGGACCGCGCCCGGCACGCCAAGTACGGTCAGGGAACTGCGGGGGGCACGATGGATGAGTGCGCCCGCATCACCAGTGCGGAAGATCAGAAGCTGGAGCCGTTATCAGCATGGCACCATCACCTGTGTAAGGAGAGCTGGGCTGAATGGAAATCGGCCCCTTAGACTCAAAGTGGGTGGAACCCTTTGGAGCTCTCGAAGCGTCGTCTTCGTCCATGTCTGCGGACACAAGAGTGTATTAGACATATTGGGTTTATTCTTTGGGCCTGGCGTGGTTCTAATGACACACTGCATGGCCATGAAGTGCATAAGTAACACAACAACCATATGTAATGTTATAATGCGTTGAAGCCGACCATCTGGCTGCGCCGATCCCGGATCCCGCCAGTGGAGGATCTGACTTACTAATTAATGAATTAGTGGGCGTAGAGGGAGGCAATGTGCTCCGCATATGTATAATTACCGCTTTCTCAGGCGATCTGTAAAGGGTGTCAAACAGATAGCTTACCCCAATAAAAGACCTCCTTTGGAAGTCATGGGCTCGGTCCTGACAGCTCTGCATGGACATTGCTCTGAGAAGCTGGGAGAGGAACCTCGACGGTATAAATGATTATTGAAGAAAACAAACATCTTAAAATTATCTTAAAACCAAGAAAAACAAACTTAAAGTTAAGAACATATGCAATAAACATGCAAATTAAAAGAAAACGAAGAGGGAAAACACCTGATTAAGAAGGCTGAAACTCAAAATCTTTCGGCAAATAAAAACATACAAAAAGTTTACACAAAAATAACAGTTAAAATAATACAATGCGCTAAAAATAACCCAAACCTTGTGTTACACTAGACTACATTGATACGGAAAGGCAGAGAAGAAGATTAAGAGGACGATAGGAAAGGGAGCTATTTACAGGGATACTCCTTAGAAAAGAAGCTTTAATTCCTACAGGTCTTTACGGAGAACCACCTCTACGTTCCCGTCATGGGGAAAGAGCGTAGACCGAGCTCAGCTCCGGGACACTGTCGATCGGGGTGTGAAAACAAGCCATGACAACTTGGCCAAAACTCAGAGAAAATCTTATCTGTACAGGGTTTTTGCAAGACGTTCAGGACGAAAGCGCGACCCTGCCAGAAACGAAGGCAGAAGGCGAGAAAACCCGCGTGGCTCAAGGGCCAGTGGTGTGAAACGAGAGAACAGGATCATTCCGCAGGACAGAAGCTGGCTGCTGGGCCTGCCGCCGTCCATCTGGGAGATGATCTGGAAAAGTAGAAATAGTTTAGAACTGAAATAAGTGGTGAAGAAACAGGGCGACTGAACATTAGAAGGGGAAGATGGGGATTAGTAATGTGTCGTCGGGTTGACTACCGTCAAGGGTGTTCCCCACTCCACGGGCTGGATGAAGTGAAGGCTCTGAAAAAGAACAGGCTGCAAGCGTGTTAGGATCCAAGTCATACGGTAGGGTTATGTTACAGGACGGACTGGTAATCAACAGAGGGCAGCATGCATCCGCCGGGGCTCTGGAAAAAGAAGGCATATAATGGTAAGCTTGGAAGAAAAGGAAAAGTGTCTTGCTCCCTATTCGTCCTGTGAGGAATCAAGAAGCGTATTCAATCGAATCCAACTTTATCTTGGAATAAAAGTACATATTACATAGCTATGATGATTATGTAAAAGTACCAACATAATTATGTAAAATAAACAATTACGCTTATTATAATTTATGTAATTGTTTGTCTTTTTGAAACATTTTATTTTAATATTACACAATTAACAAAATGTTAAATTTCAGTTGAAGTGTACACTGCACTTTACACGATTGTTCTGTTCAAAGTCTTTATTTATGTAATTGTTATTTTAGGGGTAACTTAATTGTTACAATACTCCCCCGAAAGAAAATCCATGGCTTGTTAGAGGAGGTCGAGTCGGTTGGGTTGAAGCGAATTAGTCGACCAGAACGCGAGGAGATTTTGAAAGCGGTTTATCTTCAGGATGTGAGACATGGGCAAGGTGCATTTGAAGGAGGTACGGTGTGAGCTGGGTTATCGGCCAGAGGCGTGTGGTTGGTGTAGGTTCCTTTTCTTTCCAGGTATGCAGGCTTTAAGCGGTCAATGGATACCCAGTCGCTCTTCCTACCAATGCTGAGACGGTATGCCTTGGGGTTACGCTCCAAGACAGCATATGGCCCGCGGTACGGGCGGGTGAGGGGTGACCTGTGAGCGTCATTTCTTACGAATAAATATTTGCAGCTGTGGATCAGCTTGGGAAGGTATTGCAGGGAGGAGATGTTGAGTGCGTCTGAGTGCATGGTCGGTACTTCTCAACAGCATGGCGTAGTTTGGTGAGGTGCTCAGAATCTGTAGGGGTATCTAGACTCGGGAAGAACTCCCCTGGAACAGTGAAGGCTTCCCGGTAAAGCACCATTTCAGCAGGGGAAACTTGTAATCCCTCTTTTGGGGATGTTCGGATCCTTGGAGAAGAACCCAGGGAAGCTTGAGCTTTCCAGTCTGATTTAGTGCAGCGCCGCTAAATTAACGCTGCTTTCCAGAGTACGAGGGGACCGCTCCACCATACCGTTGGCTTCTGGGTTGTATGAGGTGGTGTGATGGATAGTCGATCCCATCAATTCTCCTAAAGATGTTCAAAGTTGACATGTGAAGGCAGGTCCGCTGCCTGAGGTAATGTCGTCTGGAACGCCCAATCGACTTATCCATCCGTTTTATAGAGCTGCACAGTCTCGGGCAGTGGTGTGTTGCATGGGAAATTGCCTCCGGCTAAAGCGGGTGGAGCGCTCTGTAGCAGTGAATAGATACTGAGCGCCGTCTGAAGGTGGAAGGGGTCCCACTACCACATCCGACGTGGAGATGTCCAAACCGGCGTACATGGGCTGCCCGAAATTCTCCCTGTGCTAGATTCAGTGTGACGACTTACTTTGCTCATCTGGCAGGCAACACAGCATCGAGTTTCCACTGTTTGATGTCTTTGTTCATTCCGTGCCAGATGAATTTATCCCTTCATCAGACGAGCAGTTGTTCGTTCAGAATGGTGTGATAGACCATGGATGAGGTTGAAGATTTTTCGGCGGAAAGATTTTGGGATAAGGGGCGCGGGCGACCTGTGCTTACATCACACAGAGTATGGTGCGGCCTTCGCCTTTTATTTCATTATAAATGGATCTGAATAATAATTATTTTTCTTCATTATTATCATTACTCGTCATCATTTTTATGATTATCATTATAGTCATTATCATCATGATTATCATTATTATCATCATCGTATTACGTTGCAGTTATAATAATTATTATGCTAATTATTATTGCTATTTTTATCATTATAACTATTTGTATAATGATAATAGCAATAATGATAATTACTCGAAAATAATAATGACATTAATAATGATAATTATAAAGACAAGTGATAATGATGTTATTATTATTTCGATTGCCATGTGTAAATTAGTATGGAAAATATTGGAATAGAGTTAATTATTGCTATTATTGCAGTACTATTATCAAGATTATCATTATGATTATGACTTTATCATTATTTATCATTATTATTGTCATTATCATTGTCATTATCATCATAATTATCATCATAATTATCATCATTACTTGTAAATAATAATAAAGGAATCATCATGGAAATCATCTTAATTACCTGAATTAATGTTAAATTCCTCATAATTACCATTAAAAAGCGAAAAAGGTTTTTTTTTCGATGTTTCTCTCAAAAAGGCTGTAAAGCGCTAGATTTTGCCGTTTTTTCGACCATTGTGATTTTATTACTTCTGGCCTTTATTTCATTATAAATGGACTGAATAATAATTATCGATCATTATTATCATTACTGTCATCATTTTTATGATTATTATCATTATAGTCATTATCATCACGATTATCATTATTATTATCATCATTATTACAGTTACTAATAATTATTATGCTAATTATTATTGCTATTTTTATCATTATGACTATTTATATAATGATAATAGTAAATAATGATCTTAGAAATAACAATGACAATAAAAATAATTATAATGACAATGATAATGTTATTATTATTTCTATTGCCATTATTAGTATGGAAATTATTGGAATAGAGTTAATTATTGCTATTATTGAAGTAATTATCAAGATTATCATTATAATTATGACATTATCTATATTATCATTATTATTGTCATTATCATTGTCATTATCACCATAATTATCATCATTATTGTCAATAATAAAGGAATCATTATGGAAATTATCATAATTAACTGAATTAATGTTAAAATCCTCACAATTACCATTAAAAGCGAAAGGGTTTTTTTTCGACGTTTCTCTCAAAAGGCTGTAATACTCGACTTTTGGGATTTTATTACTTCTGGCCTTTATTTCATTATAAATGGACTGAATTATAATTATTGTCATCATTATTATCATTACTGTCATCATTTTTTTATTATTGTCATTAAAGTCATCATCATGATTATCATTATTATCATTATTGCAGTTATAATAATTATTATGCTAATTATTATTGATATTTTTATCATTATAACTATCTATATAATGATAAATAGCAATAATAATGATCTTAGAAATAATAATGACAATAATAATAACTATATAACGACAATGATAATGATGTTATTATTATTGTCCTTATTAGTATGGAAATTATTGGAATAGAGTTAATTATTGCTATTATTGCAGTAATTATCAAGATTATCATTATAATTATGACTTTATCATTATCATAATTATTATTGCCATTATATTCATTGTCATTATCATCATAATTATCATCATTATTGTCAATAATAAAGGAATCATCAAGGGAAATCATCATAATTACCTGAATTAATGTTAAAATCCTCATAATTACCATTAAAATGCGAAAAAGGTTTTTTTTCGACGTTTCTCTCAAAAGTAGTTGTAATACGCTAAAGATTTAGCCATTTTTTCGACTGTTGGGATTTTTGGTTGCATTACTTTTAGGCCTTCTATTTCATTATAGCTGGACTGAATGATGTAATTATTATCATCATTATTATCATTACTGTCATCATTTTTATGATTATCATCATGATTATTATTTTTATTATCATCATTATTGCAGTTATAATAATTATTATGCTAATTATTATTGCTATTTTTATCTTTATAAATCTATTTGTATAATGATAATAGCAGTAACATGATTGTATCTTGAATTTTATTCAAGATATTTCTATGTTGTATGTTAACATTATTCTGCATACTTGTATATTATCATTCTGTATTGATTTCCTCTCTATTTAGATGTCATATTATGAATCCATAAATGTGTTATATATATATATATATATATGTATATATATATATATATATATATATATATATATATATATATATATATATATATATGTGATTAAATTTGGATTATTTTATTTTATGCTTTACTCTTTTGTAGGATGTGTTTTGGTAATTTTTATACGCTGCGCTTGTCATGCGGCATTTTTTTTTTTTTGTTTTTGTTTACACATTTTTCGTGGAGGGAAGACGCTTGCCCGCGCCACATGACTGAGGAGTATCAAGGAATGGATTTGTGTTGGTCTTGATTTCCTTTTGAAGCTATTGACACTACTCTTGATAATATTGACCATATAACAGCATCTTTCTGTTATTGCATTGCTGATTTCTATTAACTGAACATGTTTGCCCTGCGTGTCAAGATATGGTTTGGTGAATTCAAGCTGTGAAGAGATGGGAGGTCTCATTGTTGTAAAAGTAAATAATATGTGCTGTTTCTCTTCTATTTATTATTTTTGTTATGATTATTCCTAAATTCTTGATTACTGTGATATGTTGATTGTGTAACTTTGGTTCTCATTTATAGATGAATGCATATTGTATTGTGGACATTATTCTAGTGGAGGAAATGTTTGTTTTGTTTCTTGAGCAAAGAGGAATATGCAAATAGTCAAATGGAAATGCTTTGATTCTGAGTGCTGTATCTGTTTATTACATTTGAACCATTGAGTTAACTGCTTTTTTTGGGATGAATTTACTGTTTTGAATTACTTTGATATCTTATTTGTATTTGCAGGTTGGATCATAAATAAAGTACTGTGCATGCAATACATGTCTCCATTGTCCCACTCTCCTAGTAGAAATCACAAAACAATCCAGCAACAGACCAACATGGGCAGAACTCTAAGAATGTGAAACTGGCTGGGATGACGAGAAAACCCTCAGAAAACAACGAGGCATCGCCAAAGGATGCTTTACCACAAAAGTAAGAGAGTGTTCCTTGACTGTAAAGAGAAAAATGAACCTTTAGAAGTGTTAGGTGCAGTTTTTAATGAAATTTGTGAAAATTTCAAAAGAGTAGAAATTATAAATGAACGTCTGCTTCAAGTAGTTGATGATGATAAACAAATTAGTAGGAACATCTTGAATTATATATGTGAAATAGAAAAGATCAAGTGTGATATCCATTCAGCATTGGTGTTGTTAAAGATTGAAACACAGAAACTTGCTCCACAGTTCTGATAGTTCATGTAGTAGGTACTTGTTAAGAAAGTAGATCCTCCAGTTTTTTATGGCAATGTCCGAGAGTTCCCAACTTTCATGAAAGATTACACACGCTTGGTGATAGGCCCGTCATGGGAGAGATCCATTTATACTGAGAAGATCTTTTACAAGGAAAGGCTAAAGAAATTGTAGGGGGTTTAGATGAATTTGATCAGATTGTGGGATAAAGGCTGAAAGAACGGTTTGGTTCCACTTCAAAGGTTGTGGATGTGCTGTTTTGGCTGAAATTAGTATTTTAATGCCAGTCCCTGAAGGTAATACCTCGGAAGTTCACGTGAGGGTAATAAATGTTAAAGTTGAGCGAGCATGGTTAGACTTAAAGAAAATAGACAGAGCAAATGAAATAGAGAATTCTACTGTAGTAACTAAAATTGAAAGATTACTTCCTAATAGTTTAAAAAGGGAATGGACTCATAAAGCTCAAGCCTTAAGTGACCAAGAGAGGTTTCCTAGAGTCTTGTAAAATTTTTGACTGGAGAACGTCAGGTTATAGAGTACATGGAAGATGAATCTAGGACGGCAGGGATGAGCACTAAGGCAGCCATTCATTATGTTACTAATGGTGAAGGTGAAGAAAATGTAGATAAGCTGACTAGCAATCACCAAATTGGCTCAGAATCCAGGAAGTTTGTCAGAAGCAAATGCTAGACTGTTTTGCCAATCTGTCATACAGGCAATGGTAAATCCTAGCAAATAGAAGTCAGTTTGGTAGTGAAACTAAGGGACCGAATATAAACAGCAAGATGAAGAACAAAAGGTGCTGGTTTCATGGAACTGATTCTCATGCAGAATTGGT
This sequence comes from Penaeus vannamei, assembly GCF_042767895.1. Lineage (NCBI taxonomy): Eukaryota > Metazoa > Arthropoda > Malacostraca > Decapoda > Penaeidae > Penaeus > Penaeus vannamei. Next base: position 19,465,407 of record NC_091578.1, on the reverse strand, counting down.
AGATGTGCAGCACTTTTAGTAAATTTAGAACGATACTCTGAAACTCAGACAATATGAAAAAAAATGGGCATTCTTTGTTTTGTTTGTCTGGAACCCTCCCATATCAGCAGAGACTGTGAAAGGAAAATTCTTTGTAATGTTCAAATAGGAAATAATAAGACGTGGAAAACTTTGCACCATCCTCTCCGTGCATTCTGTGTTCAACAAGAACTTACATATTGTTCAAGCTTCTAGTAACCTTATGGATAGAGGAAGGTGTTTTGTTAATGATGATAAGTAAAATTAGTAGTGGCTCATATAACTTGTCTACACTTTTTGATGCTGGTAGCAATTTAACTATGATCACCCATGCAGCAGCCAAGAAATTGGGCCTTAAGGGTTCAGAAATATCCCTAAGTCTTACCAAAATAGGGAATCAAAAGGAGAGAGTAGAGAGCAAAATATATAATGTTCCTTTGATTGATAATAATGGTAAACAATGGTTGGTGGAGGCTGTTGGCTTTAATGATATCCACTTCAGAAATTAAGGATGTGGATATGACGGAAATTGCTCTGTATTTTGGGGGTTAATCCCTAATCAGATTCAAAGACCTAGTGGCAAAATTGATTTGCTTATTGGATTAGATTACTGCGTGCTCCTATACCAAAAAGTGGTAAAACCAGTTGGAAATTTACAGCTTATGCATAAATAATTTTGGTTACTGTATCAGAGGTTATCTAGTACTCCTTTGCCCCATAACAGTGATCAGCTAGCATGCCAGGTAAATCACATTGCTTGTTTACAGTCTGATGAATACTTGATCAAATCCAAGAAAAATATTGGTAGAATGATGGAATGCTTTTTTCATGAGTGAAGAACTAGGTATAGCATGCTCTCCGAAGTGTGGAGGGTGTCGTTGTGGCAAGTGTTCTCTGAGCAAGGCCATATGACGCTGAAGGAAGAAAAGGAACTGAAACTGATTGAGGATGGATTGAATTATGATGAGCTTAACCAATGTTGGGTGGCTGACTATCCATGGATCAGAAATCCTAGTGAATTACCAAATAAATAAGCTTGGCTGTGAATACTCACAAAGGTATAAAATGAACAAATACAGGACATGGTTAAAAGAGGGGTAGCTCGTAAGATGTCGGACGAAGAGATAATCTTGTATAAAGGGCCAGTGTTTTACCTTCCTCATCATGAAGTTCTTAGATCTCGATTCAAAGTCAACACCAATGAGAATTGTATTTGATTCTTCAGCGCCTTATATGGGATTTGCATTAAATGATTTTCTAGCTAAGGGACCCGATTGCCTTCAAGAATAATATTTTAGGCATACTTCTCAGATTCGCGTCAAGGGCTTATTGGGCTTATAGGAGACATTAAGAAAATGTACAATTCAGTTAAGATAGGCCATTTCGATCAGAATTGCCATAGATTCTTGTGGAGAGAGAAATGAATACGGAAGAAGAAGTCCAAGATCGTTATGCTTTAACGACAGTTACTTTTGGTGATAAACCTTGGAGGAGCGATTGCAATGGTTGGCTGTTTAACGTAAGACAGCAGAAATGTGTAAGAATTACCCAGAAGCTACCAAACTGATTGAAAGGGACTCTTATGTAGATGACTTATTGGCTAGTGTGGATAGCCATGAGGCAGCCAAGACCATAATGAATGACATTGGTCGTGTATTAAGTGCAAAGGAGGTTTTACAGATAAAACAGTGGGTGATGTCGGGTGGTAATAATTGTGTAAACTCCTGTTCAAGCATTATAGAAACTAATACTGAAAAGGTCCTGGGGTTGAATTGGGATCCTGAATCTGATTTATTTTTCTTTGTAGTACGTATAAATTTTTCTAAGAGAATCAGAAAATTAAGTACTGCACCTGATCTTACAAAAGATAAGTTTCTCTTGAAAATGAATTACCAGAGAAATTGACACGAAGGATGATACTTAGTCAGGTATCAAAGTATTTTACGATCCATTGGACAGGTTAACTGCTCCTTTCACGCTGAAGGCTAAGCTCTTGATGAGGGAGCTTGTATTAGACCTTGGTAACTGTGACAAGAAACTTGGTTGGGATTATGCTGTTAGCTCTCATATGAATAATGAATGGAGGATGCTCTTTCGAGAGATGTTTGAAATTAGAGCCGCTGAGGTTTGTTCGTTGTCTCAAGCCTCACAGTTCAAAGGGTAACCCACATTTGATCATATTTGCTGATGGAAGTTCAAAGGCTTATGGAGCTGTGGCCTATATGAGATGGGGATTATCAGACGGCTCCTTTATCAGTCATTTAATTGCATCTAAATGCTCAGCTAGGCTCCATTCGTCAGATGACGATCCCCAGGATTGAATTATGCAGTGCTGTGCTTGCGTGTCGTCTCAGAGCTTTCATTGTACAGGAAATGGACTTCAACTTTTGATTCTGTCACTCCCACCTCATTGACTCAGAAATAGTAAAGATCCTCAGATTCAAAAGGAATCTTTCAGATTTAACACATTTGTAGCTAATCGTGTTTCTGAAATTCAAGAAAAAACTGATCCAAGTGAGTGGTACTGGATACCTTCAGAATTAAATATAGCTGATTTACTTACACGCGGATGCTTGGGCCAGAGCTTCTAAATCAGAGTTCTTTGTGGCAGTCTGGCCCTGAATTTCTTGCATTACCCAGAACAGATTGGCCAATCAAACAGAAGTATTAAATTGATTTGCCTAAATTGTTCTTTATTTTAAAGAGAGGAAGGATTTCCCTTGCAGCAGCAAATAATGATTTAGTTGTTGATATAAAGAGATACAGTAAATATGATAAATTCATAAATGTTACATGAGAGTTCTGAAGGTATTCCTTGGAAGATCCCTGTTATATATAGGCAAAGAACCTGATGTTGGAGATCTACACAGGGCTGAAATTTATTGTGGGTAAGAAAGGTGCAAGAAAGAATTGATAAAAATTGGAAGATAAGGTATCAAAGACTAGGCCCTAAGCTGAATAGTGAAGGGATAATTACAGTGGAATTTCAAAAGTAAGTAATTGGTTGAAAACAAAATTGGAACAGAGATGATTATATGTTATTGATGCCGGATCATCCTTTCACTAAATTGATTATTAAACACTTACATAAACGTGATCATTCTGGAATAGAATCCACTTTAGTCAAGCACAAACAAAATTCTGGGTACAGGATTTCAGACGAATAATAAAGCATATTAAGGCTAAATGTTTGATGTGTAGGAGAATCAACAAAATTTGGTAAAGCCAGTGTATGGGCCAGCTTCCAAATGAGAGACTAAACCTAGCTTTCCTCCATTTTACTTTACTTCCCTTGATTTGTTTGGTCCTTATTTGGTCAAAGATACAGTGAAGAAGAGGACAACACTAAAGGTTTATGGAATAATATTTGCATGCATGACTAGTAGGGCTGTCCATATTGATATTGCAGAAGGATATAGTACACAGATAACTTTTTGAATGTCTTTAGAAGGGAATTCATTAGTATCAGAGGATTTCCCAAAATGGTATATTTCTGATCGAGGCTCCCAGTTGGTTAAGGCAAATAAAGAATTAACTCAGGCTGTAGGAAATCTGAATTTTGACAAGATTATGAAATTTGGTAGGAAAGAAGGGCATGACTTGGAAATTTACTACAGGCGCAGATGCTCCTTGGCAAAATGGGCGTACTGAATCATTGATACGATTGGTGAAGAGAGGAATCGGTATTTGATTGGAAATAAGGTTTTATCATATGCTGACCTGCAGACTGTTATGTTTGAAATAATGACAGATTAACCAGAGACCTATTGGTATTAAACCAAATATGATTTAGATTTGGGATCTTATTTATGTCCCAATGATTTGTGCTCGGTCGTGCTAGTTCTATTGTACCCAGTGGTGTATTTGAGGATAATTGTAGTTTAAGAAAGAGTTTCAGATTTGTCAATGAAATAATTAATACTTTTTGGAAAAAATGGATAAGGGATTTCTTTCCTACTCTCTTAGTCAAAATTAAACCAACAATGGAAAAGCAGAATATCAAACCTGGAGATATAGTGCTTGTTAAGGACAAAAATGCATTAAAGGGAAATTGGAAGCTAGCACAAGTGATATTTACATCCCCAGGTTTTGATGGTAAAGTAAGGAATGTTACTTTAAGATATAAACTTTCTATACCAGGTACCAAGTATAATGGACAAAGAGATGTTTTGATAGACAGATCTGTACATAACATTGTTGTAATTCTTCCAATTTGAAGAACAGTGAGTCCCTGGTGGTGGGGATGTATCGTGAATTTTGGTAAAGACATTTCTATGTTGTATGTTAACATTATTCTGCATACTGTATATTATCATTCTGTATTGATTTCACTCTCTATTTAGATGTCACATATTATGAATCCATAATGTTATATATATATATATATATATATATATATATATATATATATATATATATATATATATATATATATATATGTGTGTGTGTGTGTGTGTGTGTGTGTGTGATTAAATTTGATTATTTCATTTTTATGCTTTACTCTTTGTAGGATGTGTTTTGGTAATTTTTATACGCTAAAGGCTTGTCATGTGGCATTTTTTTTTTTTTTTTTTTTTTTTTTTTTTTTTTTTTTACACATTTTCGGAGAAGACGCTTGCCAGCGCCACATGACTGAGGAGTAACAAGGAATGGATTTGTGTTGGTCTGATTTCCTTTTGAAGCCATTGACACTACCTGATATTGACCATAACAGCATCTTTCTGTTATTGTGTGCTTTGATTTCTATTAACTGAACATGTTTGCCCTGCGTGTCAAGATATGGTTTGGTGAATTCTAGCTTGAAGAGATGGGAGGTCTCATTGTTGTAAATAAATAATATGTGCTGTTTTCTCTTCTATTTATTATTTTTGTTATGATTATTCTAAATTTTGATTACTGTGATATGTTGATTGTGTAACTTTGGTTCTCATTTATAGATGAATGCATATTGTATTGTGGACATTATTCTAGTGGGAGGAAATGTTTGTTTTGTTTCTTGAGCAGCAGGAATATGCAAATAGTCAAATGGAAATGCTTTGATTTGAAGTATCTGTTCATTACATTTGAACCAGTGAGTTAACTGCTTTTTTGGGGATGATAGAATTTTACTGTTTTGAATTACTTTGATATTTGTTGTATTTGCAGGTTGGATCATAAATAAAGTACTGTGCATGGAATACATGTCTCCATTGTCCCATCTCCTAGTAGAAATCACAAAACAATGATGAAATACTAATGACAATAATAATAATTATAATGACAATGATAATGATGTTTATTATCATTTCTATTGCCATTATTATAAATTATTGGAATAGAGTTAATTATTGCTATTATTGCAGTAAAAATCAAGATTATCATTATAATATAGTACTTGACTATCATAATTATCATTATTATCATCATTATTATTGTCATTTTCATCATAACTATCATTATTGTCTATAATAAAGGAATCATCATGGAAATCATCATAATTACCTGAATTAATGTTAAAATCCTCATAATTACCATTAAAAAGCGAAAAGGGTTTTTAGAAATGTTTCTCTCAAAAGGCTGTAATGGCTAGATTTTGCCGTTTTTTAGAGCTATTGGGAATTTGTACTTCTGGCCTTTATTTCATTATAAATGGACTGAATGATAATTATTATCATCATTATTATCATTACTGTCATCATTTTTATGCTTATTATCATCATAGTCATTTTCATCATGATTATCATTATTATTATCATTATTGTAGTTATAATAATTATTAGTTATAATAATTATTAGGCTAATTGTTAATGATAATAGCAATAATGATGATCTTAGAAATAATAATGACAATAATAATTATAATGACAATGATAATGATGTTATTTCTATTGCCATTATTAGTATGGAAATTATTGGAATAGAGTTAATTATTGCAGTAATTATCAAGATTATCATTATCATTATTATCATTATTATTGTCATTATTATTGTCATTATCTTAATAATTATCATTATTGTCAATAATAAAATAATCATCATGGAAATCCTCATAATTACCTGAATTAATGTTAAAATCCTAATAATTACCAATTAATAATGACGTTTCTCTCAAAAGGCTGTAATACGCTAGATTTTGCCGTTTTTTCGACTTTTGGGATTTTATTAATTCTGGCTTTTATTTTATTATAAATGGACTGAGTGATAATTATTATCATCATTACTATCATTACTCTCATCATTTTTATGATTATCATTATTACTATCATCATTATATCAGTTATAATAATTATTATGCTAATTATTATTGCTTATTATTATCATTATAATTATTTATGTAATGATAATAGCAATAATGATGATCTTAGAAATAATAATAACAATAATAATAAGTATAATGACAATGATAATGATGTTATTATTATTTCTATTGCCATTATTAGTATGGACATTATTAGAATACAGTTAATTATTGTTAATATTGCAGTAATTATCAAGATTATCATCATAATTATGACTATCATTATTATCATCATTATTGTCATTATCATTGTCTTTATCATCTTAACTATCATCATTATTGTCAATAATAAAGGAATCATCATGGAAATCATCATAATTACCTGAATTAATGTTAAAATCCTCATAATTACCATTAAAAAGTGAAAAGGTTTTTTTTCGACGTGTCTCTCAATTATACGCTAGATTTTGCCGCTTTTTACTTATTTCTGGGATTTTATTACTTCTGGCCTTTATTTCATTATAAATGGACTGAATGATAATTATTAATATCATTATTATCTTTACTGTCTCGTCATTTTTATGATCATTATCATTATAGTCATTATCATCTTGATTATCATTATTATTATCATCATTATTTCAGTTATAACAAATTATTATCATAATTATCATTGCTATTTTTATCATTATAACTATTTATGTAATGATATTAGCAATAATGATGATCTTAGAAATAATAATGGCAATAATAATAATTATAATGACAATGATAATAATGTTATAATTATTTCTATTGCCATTATTAGCATGGAAATTGTTGGAGATAGAATTAATTATTACTTTATTATTACAGTAATTATCAAGATCATCATTATAATTATGACTTTATCGTTATTATCATTATTGTTGTCATTATCATTGTCATTATCATCATAATTATCATCATTATTGTCAATAATAAAGGAATCATCATATGGAAATCATCATGATTATCTGAATTAATATTAAAATCATAAAATTTATCATTAAAAAGCGAAAAGGGTTTTTTTTCGACGTTTCGAAAGGCTGTAATACGCTAGATTTGTCCGTTTTTTCGACTTTTGGGATTTTACTACTTCTGGCCTTTATTTTATTATAAATGGACTGAATGATAATTGTTTTCAATATTATTGACAATGATGATGATAAGGATGATGATAATGAAAATAATAATGATAATAATGATAAAGTCACTTAATTATAATGATAATCTTGATAATTACTGCAATAATAGCAATAATTAACTTTCTTCCAATAGTTTCCATACTAATAACGGCAATAGAAATAATAATATCATTATCATAATAATTATTATTGTAATTATTAATTCCTAAGATCATCATTATTGCTATTATTATTATATAAATAGTTATAATGATAAAAATAGCACAATAATAATTAACATAATAATTATTATAACTGCAATAATGATGATAATAATAATGATAATAATCATAAAAATGACAGTAATGATAATAATGATGATAATAATTATCATTCAGTCCATTTATAATGAAATAAAGCCAAGAGTAATAACATCCCAATAGTCCGAAAAAAGGCAAAATCTAGCATATTACAGCCTTCTGAGAGAAACGTCGAAAAAAGCCCTTTTCGCTTTTAAATAGTAATTATGAGGATTTTAACATTAATTCAAGGCAATTATGATGAATTCCATGATGGATTCTTTTATTATTGACAATAATGATGATATTGTAATGGTGGTAATGACAATGATAATGGCAATAATAATGATAATATTGATAAAGTCATAATTATAATGATGATCTTGATAATTACTGCGATAATAGTAATGATTTTCATACTGATAATGGCAATAGAAAAAATAATAATATATATAACAATGTCATTATAATTATTATTATTGTCATTATTATTTCTAAGATTATCATTATTGCTATTACCATTATATAAATAGTTATAACGATAAAAATAGCAATAATAATTAGCATAATAATTATTATAACTGCAGTAATGATGATAATATTAATGATAATCATGATGATAATGACTATAATGATAATAATCATAAAAAGGATGACAGTAATGATAATAATTATCATTCAGTCCATTTATAATGAAATAAAGACCAGAAGTTATAAAATCCCAAGCGTAGAAAAAAATGGCAAAATCCTAGCATATTACAGGCTTTTGAGGGAAGCATGGAAAGCAAACTTTTCGCTTTTTAATAGTAATTATGAGGATTTTAACATTAATTCAGGCAATTATGATGATTTCCATGATGATTCTTTTATTATTGACAATAATGATGATAATTATGGTGGTAATGACAATGATAATGGCAATAATAATGATAATAATGATAAAGTCATAATTATAATTATAATCTTGAGAAGTAGTGCAATAATAGCAATAATTAATTCTATTCCAACAATTTCCATACTAATAATGGCAATAGAAATAATTATAACATTATTATCATTGTCATTATAATTATTATTATTGTCATTATTATTTCTAAGATCATCATTATTGCTATTATCATTATATAAATAGTTATAATGATAAAAATAGCAATAATCATTTCCATAATAATTATTATAACTGCAATAATGATGATAATAATAATGATAATCATGATGATGATGACTATAATGATAATAATAAAAAAATGTCAATAATGATAATAATGATAATAATTATCATTCAGTCCATTTATAATAAATAATGGCCAAAAGTCATAAAATCCCCAAAATTGAAAAATACTGTAAAATCTAGCGTATTACAGCCTTTTGAGAGAAACTATGAGAGTAATTATGAGGATTTAAACATTAATTCAGGTAATCATGATGATTTCCATGATGATTTCTTTATTATTGATAATAATGATGATAATTATGATGATAATGACATGATAATAATAATGATAATGATAAAGTCATAATTATAATAATCTTTATAATTCCTGGAATAATAGCAATAATTAACTCTATTCCAATAATTTCCATACTAATAATGGCAATAGGAATAGCATCATTATCTGTTGCAATTATAATTATTATTATTATTATTATTTCTAAGATCATCATTATAGCTATTATCATTATGTAAATAGTTATAATGATAAAAATAGCAATAATAATTAGCATAATGATTATTATAACTGCAATAATAATGATTATAATAATGATAATCATGATCATAATGACTTCTCGTGATAATAATCATAAAAATGATGACAGTAATGATAATAATGATGAAAATAATTATTATTTTGTCCATTTATAATGAAATAAAGGCCAGAAGTAATAAATTCCCAAAAGTCGAAAAAACGGTAAAATCTAGCGTATTTCAACCTTTTCGAGAGAAACGTCAGAAAAAATCCTTTTCGCTTTTTAATGGTAATTATGAGGATTTTAACATTAATTCAGGTAATTATGATGATTTCCATGATGAATCCTTTATTATTGACAATAATGATGATAATTATGATGATAATGACAATGATAATTACAATAATAATGATAATAATGATAAGGTCTTAATTATAATGATAATCTTGATAAGTACTGCAATAATAGCAATAATTTACTCTATTCCAATAATTTCCATACTAATAATTGCAATAGAAATAATAATAACACCATTATCATTGTCATTATAATTATTATTATTGTCATTATTATTTCCAAGATCATCATTATTGCTATTTTCATTATATGAATAGTTATAATGATAAAAATAGCAATAATAATTAGCAATAATTATTATAACTGCAATAATGATGATAATAGTAATAATAATCATATTGATAATGATTAGGTAGAATAATGCGCAATTTTAAGTATTTGATTTCTTAAAGCGAAACAAAATCTGATTTAGTTGGTAAGTATCCAAGGAAAGTCGTTCAAACCGAGCGCCACAACCCATACTCCTTTGCGTGTTATATCGCTGTGTCAACTCTTGCAGCTTCCCGCCAAAAGATAAACCAAGGCAACTGCTATCTGTACTGGGTGGGCCAAATGCCTTTTTCCATCCTTTTATTTTGAGTGACAACGACCGTGGAGTGGATTTTATGAAGTTGGTTTGCAGTCTTTATTGGGATACAAAGTGAGTGTTAACAGTGTGTATATCTAAGATTATTATACTTTGTTGTTCAGCGCCGCGGCCCCCCCCAAAGGTAGTGTTTTGTGATATGTTCAGTGGTAGTTGTTCCACAGCCAACCCCTTTTATTTTCTGATGTTTTGCTTTAAATGGAAATGCCTTGTGAAGATTTTATGTTCTTTCAATAATAGGATAATGTTTGTCAAATTCTGATTTTCATATTTCGCAATGTGCTAATGCTCTTCTTATATAGATTTTGCATCTCCTGTATGTTGTTTTGTTTTATATTCAAATTCATGTTCATCTCTATTGTGCGTTATTGGTTTCTTATACGGGCTTGTTGTTTTCAGTTCGAATGCTTCTTGTGACTAGGCTGTAACGAAAATAAATGTGGAACTACACAGAAGTTATTCTGATACCCTTGAATTAAGATTGTACCAACATACTGCATCTAACATACTATAATGATAATCATAAAAATGATGACAGTAATGATAATAATGATGATAATAATGATCATTCAGTCCATTTATAATGAAATAAAGGCCTGAAGTAATAAAATCCCAAAAGTCGAAAAAACGGCAAAATCTAGCCATTTGAGAGAAACGTCGAAAAAAAAAACCCTTTTTGCTTTTTAATGGTAATCATGAGGATTTTAACATTAATCCATGTAATTATGATGATTTCCATGATGATTCCTTTATTATTGACAATAATGATGATAATTTTGATGATAATGATAAAGTCATAATTATAATGATACTCTTGAGAATTACTGCAATAATAGCAATA
>NC_091578.1:19426102-19453755 GCF_042767895.1 Penaeus vannamei | reverse complement strand
GAGATGGGAGGTCTCATTGTTGTAAGTAAATAATATGTGCTGTTTCTCTTCTATTTATTATTTTTGTTATGATTATTCTAAATTTTGATTACTGTGATATGTTGATTGTGTAACTTTGGTTCTCATTTATAGATGAATGCATATTGTATTGTGGACATTATTCTAGTGGAGGAAATGTTTGTTTTGTTTCTTGAGCAAAAGGAATATGCAAATAGTCAAATGGAAATGCTTTGATTTGAAGTATCTGTTTATTACATTTGAACCATTGAGTTAACTGCTTTTTTTGGGATGAATTTACTGTTTTGAATTACTTTGATATCTTATTTGTATTTGCAGGTTGGATCATAAATAAAGTACTGTGCATGCAATACATGTCTCCATTGTCCCATCTCCTAGTAGAAATCACAAAACAATCCAGCAACAGACCAACATGGGCAGAACTCAAGAATGTGAAACTGGCTGGGATGACGAGAAAACCCTCAGAAAACAACGAGGCATCGCCAAAGGATGCTTTACCACAAAAGTAAGAGTGTTCCTTGACTGTAAAGAGAAAAATGAACCTTTAGAAGTGTTAGGTGCAGTTTTTAATGAAATTTGTGAAAATTTCAAAAGAGTAGAAATTATAAATGAACGTCTGCTTCAAGTAGTTGATGATGATAAACAAATTAGTGAACATCTGAATTATATATGTGAAATAGAAAAGATCAAGTGTGATATCCATTCAGCATTGGTGTTGTTAAAGATTGAAACACAGAAACTTGCTCCACAGTCTGATAGTTCATGTAGTATACTTGTTAAGAAAGTAGATCCTCCAGTTTTTTATGGCAATGTCCGAGAGTTCCCAACTTTCATGAAAGATTACACACGCTTGGTGATAGCCCGTCATGGGAGAGATCCATTTATACTGAGAAGATCTTTACAAGGAAAGGCTAAAGAAATTGTAGGGGGTTTAGATGAATTTGATCAGATGTGGGATAGGCTGAAAGAACGGTTTGGTTCCACTTCAAAGGTTGTGGATGCTGTTTTGGCTGAAATTAGTATTTTAATGCCAGTCCCTGAAGGTAATACTCGGAAGTTACGTGAGGTAATAAATGTTGTTGAGCGAGCATGGTTAGACTTAAAGAAAATAGACAGAGCAAATGAAATAGAGAATTCTACTGTAGTAACTAAAATTGAAAGATTACTTCCTAATAGTTTAAAAAGGGAATGGACTCATAAAGCTCAAGCCTTAAGTGACCAAGAGAGGTTTCAGAGTCTTGTAAAATTTTTGACTGGAGAACGTCAGGTTATAGAGTACATGGAAGATGAATCTAGGACGGCAGGGATGAGCACTAAGGCAGCCATTCATTATGTTACTAATGGTGAAGGTGAAGAAAATGTAGATAATCTGACTAGCAATCACCAAATTGGCTCAGAATCAGGAAGTTTGTCAGAAGCAAATGCTAGACTGTTTTGCCAATCTGTCACAGGCAATGGTAAATCTAGCAAATAGAAGTCAGTTTGGTAGTGAAACGAAGGGACCGAATATAAACAGCAAGATGAAGAACAAAAGGTGCTGGTTTCATGGAACTGATTCTCATGAAATTGGTAGATGTGCAACTTTTAGTAACTTAGACGATACTCTGAAACTAGACAATATGAAAAAAATGGGCATTTGTTTTGTTTGTCTGGAACCCTCCCATATCAGCAGAGACTGTGAAAGGAAAATTCTTTGTAATGTTCAAATAGGAAATAATAAGACGTGGAAAACTGCACCATCCTTCCGTGCATTCTGTGTTCAACAAGAACTTACATATTGTTCAAGCTTCGAGTAACCTTATGGATAGAGAAGGTGTTTTGTTAATGATAAGTAAAATTAGTAGTGGCTCATATAACTTGTCTACACTTTTTGATGCTGGTAGCAATTTAACTATGATCACCCATGCAGCAGCCAAGAAATTGGGCCTTAAGGGTTCAGAAATATCCCTAAGTCTTACCAAAATAGGGAATCAAAAGGAGAGAGTAGAGAGCAAAATATATAATGTTCCTTTGATTGATAATAATGGTAAACAATGGTTGGTGGAGGCTGTTGGCTTTAATGATATCACTTCAGAAATTAAGGATGTGGATATGACGGAAATTGCTCGTATTTTGGGGGTTAATCCTAATCAGATTCAAAGACCTAGTGGCAAAATTGATTTGCTTATTGGATTAGATTACTGCGTGCTCATACCAAAAGTGGTAAAACCAGTTGGAAATTTACAGCTTATGCATAATAATTTTGGTTACTGTATCAGAGGTTATCTAGGTCCTTTGCCCCATAACAGTGATCAGCTACATGCAAAGGTAAATCACATTGCTTGTTTACAGTCTGATGAATACTTGATCAAATCCAAGAAAAATATTGGTAGAATGATGGAATGCTTTTTCATGAGTGAAGAACTAGGTATAGCATGCTCTCCGAAGTGTGGAGGGTGTCGTTGTGGCAAGTGTTCTCTGAAAGGCCATATGACGCTGAAGGAAGAAAAGGAACTGAAACTGATTGAGGATGGATTGAATTATGATGAGCTTAACCAATGTTGGGTGGCTGACTATCCATGGATCAGAAATCCTAGTGAATTACCAAATAAATAAGCTTGGCTGTGAATACTCACAAAGGTATAATGAACAAATACAGGACATGGTTAAAAGAGGGGTAGCTCGTAAGATGTCGGACGAAGAGATAATCTTGTATAAAGGGCCAGTGTTTTACCTTCCTCATCATGAAGTTCTTAGATCCGATTCAAAGTCAACACCAATGAGAATTGTATTTGATTCTTCAGCGCCTTATATGGGATTTGCATTAAATGATTTTCTAGCTAAGGGACCCGATTGCCTTAATAATATTTTAGGCATACTTCTCAGATTCCGTCAAGGGCTTATTGGGCTTATAGGAGACATTAAGAAAATGTACAATTCAGTTAAGATAGGCCATTTCGATCAGAATTGCCATAGATTCTTGTGGAGAGAAATGAATACGGAAAGAAGTCCAAGTCGTTATGCTTTAACGACAGTTACTTTTGGTGATAAACCTGGAGGAGCGATTGCAATGGTTGCTTTACGTAAGACAGCAGAAATGTGTAAGAATTACCCAGAAGCTACCAAACTGATTGAAAGGGACTCTTATGTAGATGACTTATTGGCTAGTGTGGATAGCCATGAGGCAGCCAAGACCATAATGAATGACATTGGTCGTGTATTAAGCAAAGGAGGTTTTCAGATAAAACAGTGGGTGATGTCGGGTGGTAATAATTGTGTAAACTCCTGTTCAAGCATTATAGAAACTAATACTGAAAAGGTCCTGGGGTTGAATTGGGATCCTGAATCTGATTTATTTTTCTTTGTAGTACGTATAAATTTTTCTAAGAGAATCAGAAAATTGCGTACTGCACCTGATCTTACAAAAGATAAGCTTGAAAATGAATTACCAGAGAAATTGACACGAAGGATGATACTTAGTCAGGTATCAAGTATTTACGATCCATTGGGGTTAATTGCTCCTTTCACGCTGAAGGCTAAGCTCTTGATGAGGGAGCTTGTATTAGACCTTGGTAACTGTGACAAGAAACTTGGTTGGGATTATGCTGTTAGCTCTCATATGAATAATGAATGGAGGATGCTCTTTCGAGAGATGTTTGAATTAGAGCCGCTGAGGTTTGTTCGTTGTCTCAAGCCTCACAGTTCAAAGGGTAACCCACATTTGATCATATTTGCTGATGGAAGTTCAAAGGCTTATGGAGCTGTGGCCTATATGAGATGGGGATTATCAGACGGCTCCTTTATCAGTCATTTAATTGCATCTAAATGTAAGCTAGCTCCCATTCGTCAGATGACGATCCCCAGGATTGAATTATGCAGTGCTGTGCTTGCGTGTCGTCTCAGAGCTTTCATTGTACAGGAAATGGACTTCAACTTTGATTCTGTCACTCACCTCATTGACTCAGAAATAGTAAGATCTCAGATTCAAAAGGAATCTTTCAGATTTAACACATTTGTAGCTAATCGTGTTTCTGAAATTCAAGAAAAAACTGATCCAAGTGAGTGGTACTGGATACCTTCAGAATTAAATATAGCTGATTTACTTACACGCGGATGTAGACCAGAGCTTCTAAATCAGAGTTCTTTGTGGCAGTCTGGCCCTGAATTTCTTGCATTACCCAGAACAGATTGGCCAATCAAACAGAAGTATTTAATTGATTTACCTGATGTTCTTTATTTAAAGAGAGGAAGGATTTCCCTTGCAGCAGCAAATAATGATTTAGTTGTTGATATAAAGAGATACAGTAAATATGATAAATTCATAAATGTTACAGCCAGAGTTCTAAAGGTATTCCTTGGAAGATCCCTGTTATATATAGGCAAAGAACCTGATGTTGGAGATCTACACAGGGCTGAAATTTATTGGGTAAGAAAGGTGCAAGAAAGAATTGATAAAAATTGGAAGATAAGGTATCAAAGACTAGGCCCTAAGCTGAATAGTGAAGGGATAATTACAGTGGGTGCAAAAGTAAGTAATTGGTTGAAAACAAATTGGAACAGAGATGATTATATGTTATTGATGCCGGATCATCCTTTCACTAAATTGATTATTAAACACTTACATAAACGTGATCATTCTGGAATAGAATCCACTTTAGTCAAGCTTCAAACAAAATTCTGGGTACCGGGTGCTAGACGAATAATAAAGCATATTAAGGCTAAATGTTTGATGTGTAGGAGAATCAACAAAATTTGTGAAAGCCAGTGTATGGGCCAGCTTCCAAATGAGAGACTAAACCCAGCACCTCCATTTTACTTTACTTCCCTTGATTTGTTTGGTCCTTATTTGGTCAAAGATACAGTGAAGAAGAGGACAACACTAAAGGTTTATGGAATAATATTTGCATGCATGACTAGTAGGGCTGTCCATATTGATATTGCAGAAGGATATAGTACAGATAACTTTTTGAATGTCTTTAGAAGATTCATTAGTATCAGAGGATTTCCCAAAATGGTATATTCTGATCGAGGCTCCCAGTTGGTTAAGGCAAATAAAGAATTAACTCAGGCTGTAGGAAATCTGAATTTTGACAAGATTATGAAATTTGGTAGGAAAGAAGGCATGACTTGGAAATTTACTAAAGGCGCAGATGCTCCTTGGCAAAATGGGCGTACTGAATCATTGATACGATTGGTGAAGAGAGGAATCGGTATTTCAATTGGAAATAAGGTTTTATCATATGCTGACCTGCAGACTGTTATGTTTGAAATAGCTAACTTGATTAACCAGAGACCTATTGGTATTAAACCAGGCTCTGATTTAGATTTGGGATCTTATTTATGTCCCAATGATTTATTGCTCGGTCGTGCTAGTTCTATTGTACCCAGTGGTGTATTTGAGGATAATTGTAGTTTAAGAAAGAGTTTCAGATTTGTCAATGAAATAATTAATACTTTTTGGAAAAAATGGATAAGGGATTTCTTTCCTACTCTCTTAGTCAGAACTAAATGGCATGTGGAAAAACGGAATGTCAAGCCTGGAGATATAGTGCTTGTTAAGGACAAAAATGCATTAAAGGGAAACTGGAAGCTAGCACAAGTGATATTTACATCCCCAGGTTTTGATGGTAAAGTAAGGAATGTTACTTTAAGATATAAACTTTCTATACCAGGTACCAAGTATAATGGACAAAGAGATATTTTGATAGACAGATCTGTACATAACATTGTTGTAATTCTTCCAATTGAAGAACAGTGAGTCCCTGGTGGTGGGAGTGTATCGTGAATTTTATTCAAGACATTTCTATGTTGTATGTTAACATTATTCTGCATACTGTATATTATCATTCTGTATTGATTTCCTCTCTATTTAGATGTCATATTATGAATCCATAATGTTATATATATATATATATATATATATATATATATATATATATATATATATATATATATATATATATATATATATGTGTGTGTGTGTGTGTGTGTGTGTGTGATTAAATTTGATTATTTTATTTTATGCTTTACTCTTTGTAGGATGTGTTTTGGTAATTTTTATACGCTGCGCTTGTCATGTGGCATTTTTTTTTTTTTTTTTTTTTTTTTTTTTTTTTTTACACATTTTCGGAGAAGACGCTTGCCCGCGCCACATGACTGAGGAGTAACAAGGAATGGATTTGTGTTGGTCTGATTTCCTTTTGAAGCTATTGACACTACCTGATATTGACCATAACAGCATCTTTCTGTTATTGTGCTGATTTCTATTAACTGAACATGTTTGCCCTGCGTGTCAAGATATGGTTTGGTGAATTCTAGCCGAAGAGATGGGAGGTCTCATTGTTGTAAGTAAATAATATGTGCTGTTTCTCTTCTATTTATTATTTTTGTTATGATTATTCTAAATTTTGATTACTGTGATATGTTGATTGTGTAACTTTGGTTCTCATTTATAGATGAATGCATATTGTATTGTGGACATTATTCTAGTGGAGGAAATGTTTGTTTTGTTTCTTGAGCAAAAGGAATATGCAAATAGTCAAATGGAAATGCTTTGATTTGAAGTATCTGTTCATTACATTTGAACCATTGAGTTAACTGCTTTTTTGGGGGATGAATTTACTGTTTTGAATTACTTTGATATTTTATTTGTATTTGCAGGTTGGATCATAAATAAAGTACTGTGCATGGAATACATGTCTCCATTGTCCCATCTCCTAGTAGAAATCACAAAACAATGATGAAATACTAATGACAATAATAATAATTATAATGACAATGATAATGATGTTATTATCATTTCTATTGCCATTATTATAAATTATTGGAATAGAGTTAATTATTGCTATTATTGCAGTAAAAATCAAGATTATCATTATAATATAATTATGACTATCATAATTATCATTATTATTGTCATTATTATTGTCATTTTCATCATAACTATCATTATTGTCTATAATAAAGGAATCATCATGGAAATCATCATAATTACCTGAATTAATGTTAAAATCCTCATAATTACCATTAAAAAGCGAAAAGGGTTTTTTTCGACGTTTCTCTCAAAAGGCTGTAATACGCTAGATTTTGCCGTTTTTTCGACTATTGGGAATTTATTACTTCTGGCCTTTATTTCATTATAAATGGACTGAATGATAATTATTATCATCATTATTATCATTACTGTCATCATTTTTATGCTTATTATCATCATAGTCATTTTCATCATGATTATCATTATTATTATCATTATTGTAGTTATAATAATTATTAGTTATAATAATTATTAGGCTAATTGTTAATGATAATAGCAATAATGATGATCTTAGAAATAATAATGACAATAATAATTATAATGACAATGATAATGATGTTATTTCTATTGCCATTATTAGTATGGAAATTATTGGAATAGAGTTAATTATTGCAGTAATTATCAAGATTATCATTATCATTATTATCATTATTATTGTCATTATTATTGTCATTATCTTAATAATTATCATTATTGTCAATAATAAAATAATCATCATGGAAATCCTCATAATTACCTGAATTAATGTTAAAATCCTAATAATTACCATTAAAAAGCGAAAAGTTTTTTTTTCGACGTTTCTCTCAAAAGGCTGTAATACGCTAGATTTTGCCGTTTTTTCGACTTTTGGGATTTTATTAATTCTGGCTTTTATTTTATTATAAATGGACTGAGTGATAATTATTATCATCATTACTATCATTACTCTCATCATTTTTATGATTATCATTATTACTATCATCATTATATCAGTTATAATAATTATTATGCTAATTATTATTGCTTATTATTATCATGATAATTATTTATGTAATGATAATAGCAATAATGATGATCTTAGAAATAATAATAACAATAATAATAAGTATAATGACAATGATAATGATGTTATTATTATTTCTATTGCCATTATTAGTATGGACATTATTAGAATACAGTTAATTATTGTTATTATTGCAGTAATTATCAAGATTATCATTATAATTATGACTTTATCATTATTATCATCATTATTGTCATTATCATTGTCATTATCATCATAATTATCATCATTATTGTCAATAATAAAGGAATCATCATGGAAATCATCATAATTACCTGAATTAATGTTAAAATCCTCATAAATACCATTAAAAAGTGAAAAGGTTTTTTTTCGACGTGTCTCTCAATTATACGCTAGATTTTGCCGCTTTTTACTTATTTCTGGGATTTTATTACTTCTGGCCTTTATTTCATTATAAATGGACTGAATGATAATTATTATTATCATTATTATCTTTACTGTCGTCATTTTTATGATCATTATCATTATAGTCATTATCATCTTGATTATCATTATTATTATCATCATTATTTCAGTTATAACAATTATTATGCTAATTATCATTGCTATTTTTATCATTATAACTATTTATGTAATGATATTAGCAATAATGATGATCTTAGAAATAATAATGGCAATAATAATAATTATAATGACAATGATAATAATGTTATAATTATTTCTATTGCCATTATTAGCATGGAAATTGTTGGAATAGAATTAATTATTGCTATTATTACAGTAATTATCAAGATCATCATTATAATTATGACTTTATCGTTATTATCATTATTGTTGTCATTATCATTGTCATTATCATCATAATTATCATCATTATTGTCAATAATAAAGGAATCATCATGGAAATCATCATGATTATCTGAATTAATATTAAAATCCTCTAAATTATCATTAAAAAGCGAAAAGGGTTTTTTTTCGACGTTTCGAAAGGCTGTAATACGCTAGATTTGTCCGTTTTTTCGACTTTTGGGATTTTACTACTTCTGGCCTTTATTTTATTATAAATGGACTGAATGATAATTGTTTTCAATATTATTGACAATAATGATGATAATTATGATGATAATGAAAATAATAATGATAATAATGATAAAGTCATAATTATAATGATAATCTTGATAATTACTGCAATAATAGCAATAATTAACTCTATTCCAATAGTTTCCATACTAATAATGGCAATAGAAATAATAATATCATTATCATAATAATTATTATTGTAATTATTAATTCTAAGATCATCATTATTGCTATTATTATTATATAAATAGTTATAATGATAAAAATAGCAATAATAATTAACATAATAATTATTATAACTGCAATAATGATGATAATAATAATGATAATAATCATAAAAATGACAGTAATGATAATAATGATGATAATAATTATCATTCAGTCCATTTATAATGAAATAAAGCCAGAAGTAATAACATCCCAATAGTCGAAAAAAGGCAAAATCTAGCATATTACAGCCTTCTGAGAGAAACGTCGAAAAAAGCCCTTTTCGCTTTTTAATAGTAATTATGAGGATTTTAACATTAATTCAGGCAATTATGATGATTTCCATGATGATTCTTTTATTATTGACAATAATGATGATAATTATGGTGGTAATGACAATGATAATGGCAATAATAATGATAATATTGATAAAGTCATAATTATAATGATGATCTTGATAATTACTGCGATAATAGCAATAATTTCTATACTGATAATGGCAATAGAAATAATAATATCATTATCATTGTCATTATAATGATTATTATTGTCATTATTATTTCTAAGATCATTATTGCTATTATCATTATATAAATAGTTATAATGATAAAAATAGCAATAATAATTAGCATAATAATTATTATAACTGCAATAATGATGATAATAATAATGATAATCATGATGATAATGACTATAATAATAATAATCATAAAAATGATGACAGTAATGATAATAATGATAATAATTATCATTCAGTCCATTTATAATGAAATAAAGACCAGAAGTTATAAAATCCCAAGCGTCGAAAAAAATGGCAAAATCTAGCATATTACAGCCTTTTGAGGGAAACGTGGAAAAAAAACTTTTCGCTTTTTAATGGTAATTATGAGGATTTTAACGTTAATTCAGGCAATTATGAGGATTTCCCTGATGATTCTTTTATTATTGACAATAATGATGATAAT
Source organism: Penaeus vannamei (assembly GCF_042767895.1). Classification (NCBI taxonomy): domain Eukaryota; kingdom Metazoa; phylum Arthropoda; class Malacostraca; order Decapoda; family Penaeidae; genus Penaeus; species Penaeus vannamei. The sequence goes on along the minus strand of NC_091578.1, from coordinate 19,443,689 downwards.
TATGATGATAATGACAATGATAACGACAATAATAATGATAATAATGATAAAGTCATAATTATAATTATAATCTTGAGAAGTAGTGCAATAATAGCAATAATTAATTCTATTCCAACAATTTCCATACTAATAATGGCAATAGAAATAATTATAACATTATTATCATTGTCATTATAATTATTATTATTGTCATTATTATTTCTAAGATCATCATTATTGCTATTATCATTATATAAATAGTTATAATGATAAAAATAGCAATAATCATTTCCATAATAATTATTATAACTGCAATAATGATGATAATAATGATAATCATGATGATGATGACTATAATGATAATAATCATAAAAATGATGACAGTAATGATAATAATGATGACAACAATTATCATTCAGTCCATTTATAATGAAATAAAGGCCAGAAGTAATAAAATCCCAAACATCGAAAAAACGGGAAAATCTAGCGTATTACAGCCTTTTCAGAGAAACGTCGCTTTTTAATGGTAATTATGAGGATTTAAACATTAATTCAGGTAATTATGATGATTTCCATGATGAATCCTTTATTATTGACAATAATAATGATAATTATGATGATAATGACAATGATAATGAGAATAATAATGATGATAATGATAAAGTCATAATTATAATAATCTTTATAATTCCTGGAATAATAGCAATAATTAACTCTATTCCAATAATTTCCATACTAATAATGGCAATAGGAATAACATCATTATCATTGCAATTATAATTATTATTATTATTATTATTTCTAAGATCATCATTATAGCTATTATCATTATGTAAATAGTTATAATGATAAAAATAGCAATAATAATTAGCATAATGATTATTATAACTGCAATAATAATGATTATAATAATGATAATCATGATCATAATGACTATAATGATAATAATCATAAAAATGATGACAGTTATGATAATAATGATGAAAATAATTATTATTTTGTCCATTTATAATGAAATAAAGGCCAGAAGTAATAAATTCCCAAAAGTCGAAAAAACGGTAAAATCTAGCGTATTTCAACCTTTTCGAGAGAAACGACGAGAAAAAAACCTTTTCGCTTTTTAATGGTAATTATGAGGATTTTAACATTAATTCAGGTAATTATGATGATTTCCATGATGAATCGTTTATTATTGACAATAATGATGATAATTATGATAATGACAATGATAATGAAAATAATATTGATAATAATGATAGTCATAATTATAATGATAATCTTGATAATTACTGCAATAATAGCAATAATCAACTCTATTCCAATAATTTCCATACTAAGAATGGCAAAAGAAATAATATCATTATTATTGTCATTATAATTATTATTATTGTCATTATTATTTCTAAGATCATTATTGCTATTGTCCTTATATATAGTTATAATGATAAAAATAGCAATAATAATTATCATAACTGCAATAATGATGATAATAATGATAATCATGATGATAATGACTATAATGATAATAATCATAAAAATGATGACAGTAATGATAATAATGATGATAATGATTATCATTCATTCCATTTATGATGAAATAAAGGCCAGAAGTAATAAAATCCCAAAAGTCGGAAAAACGGCAAAATCTAGCGTCGAAAAAAAAAACCTTTACGCTTTTTAATGGTTATTATGAGGATTTTAACATTAATTCAGTTAATTATGATGACTTCCATGATGATTCTTTTATTATTGACAATAATGATGATAATTATGATGATAATGACAATGATAATTACATCATCATCATCATCTGGAGCTTACGCCGACGGGGGCGCATAGCCGCGTCCACCTTTTGCTTCCACCTTTTGGGATCTCTCATGGCAAGTCGCCAAGCAAGGGCCCGACCCATCTCGGGCTCTTCCCGACAGGTTTGATCGATCTGCCTAAGCCACGACCTCCTAGGTCGTCCCACAGGCCTCCTCCACCCAGGGTTGTCTCTTACAGAGACAACCTGATAGGCAGGATCAGCCTGTGGAAAGGGAGCCAGGTAGCCATATAGCCTGAGTTGGCGATCCCGGATTGTGCAGATAACAGGTCCTGTGCCAGTCTCACAGTGCAGCCGTTGGTTAGACACATGGTCCCGCCAACAGTACCCCATGATCCGGCGCAAGGACCTATTACAAAAGGCGTCAAGACGGGACTACAGTGCACTGGATAATGTCCAGGTTTCACTACCGTAGAGCAAAACTGGCATTACCAGGGCCCTGAAAACCCGTAGCTTGGTCCTTCTGCACAGGTACCGGCATCTCCAAATACTCTTGTTTAGAGAGTTCATGACCCCCGCTGCCAGGCCAATCCATCTACTGACTTCCTGGTCTGACAACCCAGAGTTATGAACTGCACTACCAAGGTATGTAAAGCTCTCTGTGACCTCAATGTCCTCGCCGCAAGCACGTACCGACTGAACAGGTTCTAGTAAGTCCCCAAAGTCCTGGATCTTGGTCTTGGTCCAGGAGACCTCTAGACCCAAGGGCTTCACTTCATTACTAAATGCATCGAGGGCCACCACTAAGGTTTCCAAAGACTCAGATAGAATTGCAAAATCATCGGCAAAATCAAGGTCTGTAACTTTAATATTACCCAGTGTTGCTCCACAAAGACTTTGAACAGTAGCTCTGCCTAGTATCCAGTCCATGCAAGTGTTGAAAAGGCTTAGTGCAAGAACACAGCCTTGCCTCACTCCTGAACTGACAGGAAAGAAGCTCGACAGGCCCCCCACCACACTTTACAGCACTTTCAGTACCAGTATATAGGTTTGCTATTAGTTCAATAATCCTTGTTGGAATTCCTCTTAGTCTCTGGATCTCCCAGAGTGATTCCCGATGTACTGTATCGAACGCCTTCTTCAGGTCGATGTAGGCTGCAAGTAACCCACGTCCGGACTCACGACGGCGCTCTACAATGACTCAAAGCGCAAGGATACGCCTCAGAAGGATGCGGGCAAGAACCTTGCCTGGTACACTGAGCAGTGTGATGCCGCGGTGATTGGTGCAGTCCCATCGGTCCCCCTTCCCCTTCCAGAGAGGGATGACCACACCCCTCAACAGGTCAGAGGGAACGGTACCGGACTGCCAAATGGCAGCCAGGACAACATGCAATCCCCGCGCCATAGGTTCACCACCAGCCTTTAACAGTTCAGCTGGGATGCCGCTGCTTTACCACTCTTCAGCTTGGAGATCGCCTCCCTAACCTCAGCTAGGGAGGGAGGGTCCTCGCTAATGGGTGGGTCCGGCAGCGGAATCACGGCACTACCCACATCCAAGTTAACTGTTGGAGGGTCAACCTGATACAACTGCTCAAAGTATTCAGCCAACGCCCCCTCACCGCAACAGGAACTGAGACAATCTGGCCACCCACTAAGCGAACTGCAGTCACTTGTGAAGAGGGCTTGGAGTTCAGTTTTCTCAGGGCTTGGTATGCAGGACGAAGGTCATTTACTAAGAAATGGCCTATAACCTCCTCAGCAAGATTCCTAATAAACTGTTCCTTGTCCCTTCTTAACAGAGACCGAGTTCTGCGCACCTGAGAACGGTGCAATTCCCGATCCCCTGCCAGACGAGCCGCACGGCAAGCATCAGTGGCTTCCAGTGTCTCCTGAGAGATTGAATTTTGTCTTGCTCTCAGGCGTTCTCTAATCGATTCTTGGGCTGCATCAAGCGTTTCACGCTTGAAGGTGTCCCACAGAAATACAGGGTCCGTCAGATTGTCAAGCGCTGTGAACCGATCAGAGATTGTCTTAGGAAACCTCCGAGCACACTCCCTCTCCTTCAGCCTGTCCAGATGAAACACCCTAGGGTGATCATTGGGCCGCTGGGGAGTTCTGAAGTGTACCCGGAGGGTAGCCACAACTAATCTATGGTCAGTACCACAGAATTCAGCACTCCTATACACCCTGCAGTTCTGGAGGATCCTCCAACGAGTGCTAACGAGAATGTGGTCGATCTCCTTGGTTGCATTACCCGCATCCCTGTACCATGTCCAACGATGTGGGTCTGGGCGCTGGTACCAGGAACCAGAAATCCTCAATTTCTGGGATCTAGCAAAATCCCGGAAAAGGAGGGAATTCTCGCTGCCGGTATCAACTCCCGAACCATGAGGACTGACTGACATTTCATAGCCAGCTCGATCGCAGCCAGATACTGCATTGAAGTCACCCAGAACAATACGAATATCTTGCCAGGGACAACTGTCTGCCACGGATGCAAGTTTGGCGTAGAACATCAAGTTTACAAACATCGGTCGGAGCATACACAGCAATAAGAGACATGAAGCCCAAAGACAGCTTCAGTCTCATCACCATTATACGCTCATCAACTGGAGTGACCTCTACCACCGAGGGCTGGAGCCTACCAGAGACAGCTATGGCTACTCCTTGGAGATGGTGACCATCGCTGCGGCCTGACCAGTAATAGGTGTAGCCACCTACACTGGTCGTGCCGCTGCCAGGTCTTCCCACCTCCGAGAGAGCAGCCACACCTACTCTCAGCCTCCCCAGTTCCCTCGATAGCAGGGGTAACCGATCATCCTGACGTAAAGAGCGGACGTTCCAAGCCCTCACCCTGACTTCCCGCCTGAAGTTAACCCTCGTGGACGCCACCTCTGTCACCCCCGCCGACGCTGCCCCACATAAAAGGCGGCAGGCTGCAGGACCCTTCATCCACCTGTGGGGTTCCCTAGGGCTTTGCCCCACAAGTTTCATATTGGGCTGGCGGCTGCCAGGACGCAGGCAGGACGAGGAGTTCCCGTTCCTATTCCGCGCCCCAGCAGTCACCCTCCCAACGGGGCCCGCAGCCCGCCTCTCTCGCTGGGTAGGAGGGACATTACCCCTCCCCCCAGCATTTCCAATTAAGTGTGACGCTGCCAGTGGCTTATTCTCTGGGGGGGAGGAGGACAGGCAAGGCCCACCTCCCTCGAGCCTCCCATTGACCCCAGGGGGCTTAGGGACAGGAGCTAGTACAGGGCAAGGGCATGTCCACACGCCGGTGGGCCATGACCCTGTACCTCTGGGGCCTCCTGCTGCTCCGAGATCCCCTACAGTTCAGCCTGGGACAGCAAGGTGCCAGGTTCCATAGATGGCCACGAGGAGGCACTGCAGAAGTCTCGATGATGGAGAGGCTATGAACTGGCAGGGGAGACTTATGCAGCGCTGCTCCCTTTTTCGCACAAGGCTAGCCAGCGGTGGCAGATGCAAGCGAGAATGCATGCAAGTACTAAAATCTATCTAGGCTACCACACCATCGCTTCACACCACCTTGAGCATGAAGCACCCACACATTATGATTATGACAATGATAATGATAATAATGATACAGTCATAATTATGATGCTAATCTTGATAATTACTGCAATAATAGCAATAATTAACTCCAATAATTTCCATACTACTAATAACAATAGAAATAATAATAACATTATTATCATTGTCATTCTAATTATTATTAGTCATTATTATTTCTATGATCATTATTGCTATTATTATATAAATAGTTATAATGATAAAAATAGCAATAATAATTAGCATACTAATTATTATAACTGCATTAATGATGATAATGATAATGGTAATCATGATGATAATGACTCTACTGATAATTATCATAAAAATGATGACAGTAATGATAATAATGATAATAATTATCATTCAGTCCATCTATAATGAAATAAAGGCCAGAAGTAATAAAATTCCAGAAATCGAAAAAACGGCAAAATCTAGCGTATTACAGCCTTTTGAGAGAAACGTCGAAAAAAAAACCTTTTCGCTTTTTAATGGTAATTATGAGGATTTTATCATTAATTCATGTAATTATGATGATTTCCCTGATGATTCCTTTATTATTGACAATAATGATAATTATGATGAAAATGACAATAATAATGATAATGAGGTAATACAATCCCAGAAGTAAAAAAAAAAAAAAAAGAAACGGCAAAATCTAGCGTGTTTCAGAGAATTATGATGATAATGACAATGATAATGACAATAATAATGATAATAATGATAAAGTCATAATTATAATTATAATCTTGATAATAACTGCAATAATAGCAATAATTAACTCTATTCCAATAATTTCCATACTAATAATTGCAAAAGAAAAAATATCATCATCATAGTCATTATAATTATTATTATTGTCATTATTATTTCTAAGATCATCATTATTGCTATTATCATTATATAAATAGTTATAATGATAAAAATAGCAATAATAATTAGCATACTAATTATTATAACTGCAATAATGATGATAATAATAATGATGATAATGACTATAATGATGATAATCATGAAAATGATGACAGTAATGATAATATATAAAATATATCAGTATTATAATAAATAAAAGAAGTAATAAATAACAAAATGAAAAAAGAAAATACTATTCAGCCTTTAAATAAAAAAACCGCTAAGTAATAAATTAAAAAAAATTTGATTACCTTTTGAAAATGAAAAAATTATTTAGGTAATAAGATTACATTAATTATATATGATGATTTATGATTATATTATTGCAATAATGATATAATATGTATAATATTATATAATAATAATGATAAAAATAATTATAATTATAAATTACTTATAATTAAACTCTATTCAAATTTCTATGAAATGATAAAAATATAATATATATATCTAATTATTATATGATATTATTAAGACTATATTGTAATAATATAAAAATTATAGATAAAATAATATAATTACTATATATTATAATGAATAAAGAAATAATAAATCAAGTGAAAAAAGAAAAATCTAAATACAGTTAAAATGAATAAAACCTTTCGTTTATGTAAAAAAGGGAAATTTAAAAATCAATAATGAAAAACGAAACTTTATTACATTGAGAAATTGAAAATCCTTTTTAAAGTAATTGAGATTTACATTAATCATAATTATTTTCCATATTTCCTAATATGGCAATAAATAATATATATACATATAATAATATATATATATTCAAGATATATTATTGTATTTATAATAAATTATAGATAAAATACAATAATTCATACTAATTATTAACGAATAATATAAATCATTATATATATATGCTATATATTAATCATATATTACTTATAAAATGATAAATAATAAATAGATATAATATAATCAAGTCAAAAGCAAATTATAATAAATTTGAAACTGAAAAAAATTTCGTTCATTTTTGGGGATTAAATAAACAGGTAATAAATTTCCAATGAAAAATTGAAAAGTTAATTATGAGAAATGAAAAAAATTTTAATGTAATATGAGTTAAATTAATTCATAATTATGAGTAATAATTTATTATTCAATAATTTAAATTAATATGGAAAAATAATAATAATATAAGTCATATAATTATTATTTATTTTTTCTAAATCATATGAATATCATTATTTATTATAATATAAATGCATATATTAAATATCATTATTGCATATATAATATAAATAATATATGATAAATAAATGATAATACATAAAATATACTAATGATAAATGATAATATTATTATCCTTATGATTAATAGCCAAATAATAAACCAGAAGTAAAAACCAAAATCAAACGTTAGCGAAATTAAAAACCTAAACCTTTTTTTATGGATTTAATTTTCATTAATTAGTATTATGATGATTTATATGAATTTTTATTATATAAATGAAATATATGAAATAAATATAATAATATAATGATAATATGAAATATAATTATCAATAATAAATAATAATCAATAATTATACTATATGCATAAATATATATTTCATTATATTTAATATATTATTGCTATTATCATTTAATTATATTAAATCATATATTGTATATCATTATAAATAGTATAATGATAAAAAAAATAATATAGATGATAATATTAATGAATAATCATATAAATATGAATATATAATGATAATATAAATAGCATATATGAAATAAGGGAGAATATATATCCAAATGAAAAAAGCAAATAATCCCTTTGAAAAAACGAAAAAAACCCTTTCACTTTTTAAGAATTGAAAAAATTTCATTTTATGTATTTTAGGATTTTAATTATTCATAATATTATTTTGATTATCGTTATCATGACAATAATAATGATATATGATGATAATAAATGATATGAAATATAATATAAAATAAATCATTTAATAATTTACTAATAATGCAATAATAAACTTTCATAATTTCATATAATAATGCAATAATATAATATGTCATTCATTTCTAAATATATTATTGCATTATATTTTAATATTATATGTAAAAAATAATGTTAATGATAAACAATAATAATAGATATAATATATAATGCATAAATGTAATATAAAATATCATTGATAATATATATGATAATATCATAAATATAATAATGAAATAAGGAAAATAATCATCCAAAGAAAAAAGGCAAATTAGATACAGTTAAAAACGCAAAAACCTTTCGCTTTTAGGGAATTTGAAAATTTTACTTTTAGGTAATTATAGATTTCCTTAATTATATTAATGATTGATATTTTATATTGACAATAATGAAATAATATGATATAAGAAATATAATAAATATAAATATATGATAAAGCATAATAATTTCATATAATTCTCAATAATGCAATAATAATATAATCATTCTCTATATAAATAATATTATGCATATTATTTGTAATCATTATTATTGTATTATATTTTAAGTATATGATAACATAATAATAGCTATAATATAAAAATAGCAATAATAATGATAATAATAATATAACTGATAATGATATAATATAATAATCATAAATATACTAATGTTAATAATATAAAAATATCAGTATGATAAAATAAGAAATTAAATCATAAATAAAAAAACCAAATATATATTCCAAATTTAAAAATCGAAAAATTAGCTTTTAGTATAGAGAATTAAAAAAAATTTTATGATTTGAGATTTTATTATTAGAATTATAGATTATAATATTTGTATGAAATATATGAAATATATGATATAATGATAAAGCATAATAATGATAATTGATAAATCATAATAGATATAATTTTAATTCTCAATAATAAAATAAATAATAATCTACATATATGCATAAATAACATATATTTCATTTATTTAATATTATTATTGTCATTATTATTCTAAATATAAATGCTATTATCATTATAAAATAGTTATAATGATTAAAATGCAATAACAATTAGCACAATAATTATTATACTGTTAATGATGATAATAATAATGAATCATGATGATAATGATATAAAATAATAATCACAAAAATGATGACATAATGATATAATGATAACATTGCATTATTGAGTAATTATCAAGATTATCATATTTAGACTATCATATTATCATTAATATTTCCTTATCATTGTCATTACCATCATAATTATCATCATTATTGTCAATAATAGAGGCAAGTAATAAAATCCCAGAATGAAAACGGCAATATTAGCGTATTAAGCTTTTGAGAGAAATGATAAATACTCTTTTTGTTTAAAGTAATAGAGTTTTAACATAATTATAATTATGAGATTTCCTGATGATTCCTTTAATTGACACAATGAAAAAATTATGATGATAATGACAATGATAATGACAATAATAATGATAATAATGATAAGTATAATTAAAATGATAATCTTGATAATTATCATAATAGCATATATTATCATATTTCATATAATAATGGCAAAAAAAATTAATAATAAAATTATTATCATTGTATTTTAATTATTATCATTGTCATTTTTAAATTCTAAGATATTATTGCAAACTATCATTAAAAATTGTTAAAATTTGTTTAAAAAAAGAAATTTTTAAATTGGGATAATAATTACTATAACTGCAATGATTATGAAAAAATTAATGAAAATTCATATGATAACGCTAAAATTGAAAATTACAAATATAAATGATGACTTTAAATTGTAATAATGAGGATAATAATTACACATCCCATAATGAAATAAAGGCCAGAAGTGGGAAATTACCCAATGTCGAAAAAGGGTCAAAATTAGCCTTTTTCATTAAAAATTTTTAGTTTTTAATAAATTATTATGATAATTATGATGATTTGGTATGATTATTACTTGAAAAATGAAAAATTAATGATAATAAATGAAAAATAATAAATGAAATAAATTAATCATAATTAAAATGATAATCTTGAAAATTTAAATAATACAATAATATCAATAATAACTCTATTCCAATAATTTCATACTAATAATGGCAATAAAATAATAATAAATCATTATCATTGTATTTAATTATTATATTGTCATTATTATTCTAAGATCATCATTACTGCTATTATATTATTGATAATTATATGAAAATAGAATAATAATTGCATAATAATTATATAACTGCAATAATGATGATAATAATAATGATTATCATGATGATAAGACTATAATATAATAATAATAAAATGATGACAGTAATCATAATAATGAAATAATTATCATTCAGTCCATTATAATGAAATAAAGGCCAGAAGTAAAAATCCCAAAAGTCGAAAAAAGGCAAAAATCAAATATCATTTTAGAGTCAATATAATTTTTACTTTTTTGTAATTATAGATTTCCTGATAATTCCTATATGATGATTTCATGATATAATTTTATAATCCAAAAATGACAATAATATAATAATGATAAGTATAATGATAATATATTATATTATTATAATATCAATTAATTCTTTACAATACATAATAATATTCATAAAAATACAAAATAATAATGTACTAATAATATTATTATTGTCATTATATATAGATTCATATTATTTCTAGATATCATTTTTTAATATATATAAAATAGTATAATATTAAAATAAATAATGACTAGATAATAATATAATAAAAATAATGATGATATAATAATATAATCATAAAAATGATAAAATGATAATATGATGATAATTATCATTCATCATTTATAATGAAATAAAGCAGAAGTAATAAAATCCCAAAATCGAAAAAAGGAAAATCTAAGATTACATTTTGAAGAAACTGATAAAAAAACTTTTCGCTTTTTATTAATTTAAGGACTTTAATAATTCAGGTAATATGATGATATTCATATCATTCCTTTATTATTGACAATAATGATAATTGATATGATAATGATCATAATATATATATAAGTCATAATTATAATGATAATCTTGATAATTATTATATAATAATTAACTCTATTCAATAATTTCCATACAATAATGGAATAAAAATAATAAAATCATTATATTGTTTAATAATTATATTGTCATTATTATTTCTAAGATCATATTGCTATTATCATTATATAAATATTATAATGACAAATAGCAATAATGATAGCATAATAATTATTATAACTGCAATAATATGATAATAATAATGATAATTTATAACATAATAATATAATGATAATATATAACATGATTATAGATATTATAATTATAATAAGAAGATAATAAAAATTAAATCAAAAATGCAAAATTATGTATAATAATGAAAAATAATTATCATTGTCATTTTAAGTAATTATAGGCAAATAATCGTAATATGAATTCCATATCTTCTATTATTCAATTATATAATATTAGATAAATGAAATATAATATAATGATAATTATGATTTTATATTATAATAATGATGATAATAATATAATTATGAAAAAATTTTAATACAATAATAATAAAAATGATAAAATATTATATTGTATTAATTTTTATTGCATTATATTCAAACACATATTCATTATTATATAAAATAGATAATGATAAAATCAATATAATTCTAATAATTATTATAATCAATATATTAAATAATTTTATAATATGATATAATACTTTAATGAAATAATAAAAAATGATTACAGTAATAATATGATAATAATTATATTCTATATAATGAATAAGAGAAGTATATAAAATAATAAATAAAAAAGAAAATAATAATAGAAAAATCATATTCATTCATTTATAATGAATTAAGGCTAATAATAAATCCAAAATCGAAAAACGGCAAAATCGTATACAGTCCTAGAGAAACGTCGAAAAAAACTTTTCATTTTAAGGTAATTATGAGGATTTTAACATTAATTCAGAATTAATATTCACGATTCCTTATATTGACAATAATGATGATAATTATGATAAAAAAACAATATAATGAATAATAATGATAATAATGATATGAAATTATATAGTAATTTGATAATTACTGCAATAATAGAATATTAACTATTCCAATAATGTCCATACTAAATGGCAATACAATAATAATACATATATATAAATATAATATTTTATTATTATTTTAAGATTCATTATTGCTATTATCTTATAAAATTTATGATAAAAAGAATAATAATAATAATATATCATATGCATTATATTATTATTTAATTATATAAATCTTAATGTATAATCATATAAATGATATAATGATAATAATCAAAAAATATCATAATGTATATAATGAAAATAATATATAATCTGATAATGAAAAAAGCTAAAATAAAATTTAAAATGAAAAAGCAAAATCAATTGCTTTAATGATAATAAGGAAATAAACTATTCATTATAATGAATTATGAGTTTTAATATTAAACCCCAAAATGAAATTCCTGAAAATTCCTATTACATTATGAAAATAATAAAAAATTATTTAATGTAAATTATAGATTAACTTATATAGTAATTTAATTCTGCAATATTTATATTAATAATGTATAATATGATATAATGCAATAATAATGAATAATAATTATAAATTGTCATTATAATTATAATATTCTTGATTATCAATAAATCATATTAACTATTACATAATAATATTATAATGGCAATAAAATAATAATATATATTGCATATGATTAATTATATATAATATATAAATCATCATATTGATATATTATAAATATTAAAATGATAAAATGAAAATAATACAAAATTATAATCAATAATTATAATAAAATAATCATGATAAATACATAAGATAATAATCAAAATTACGATAAACTTTAAAAACGACAAAATAACTTTCTTTTAATGAATAGAAATAATATAATTCTAAAAAATTTAAATGATGATTTTAATTATTGAATAAATCGAAAAGACCTTTTTTTTTGTAATAAGGATTAACATAATCAGAATTATAATGATATCATGATATTTATTACAATAAATGATAATTAGATTAATGACAATAATAATAAATAATAATATATAATATTTCATAATTTATGATATTTTAAATTATATAAATCATTATTGCTATTAATATTTCATATTATAAGATAAAAATATAATAATATATTATATAATTATTATAATGAATAATGTATTATAATTACTAAATCATTATTGCATAATATATATAATAATATAAAAATAGCAATGATAATACATAATAATTATATAATGAATAATTATGATAATAATAATGATAATATGATATAATATATAAGATAATATAAAAAATTATAATATCCAATATCAAAAATAGAATAAGGGATAAGTATAAAAATGAAAAAAAATCAAAAAAATTTTTAAAGAATTATGAGGATATAATAATTAGTTTTATATAAATAAAATGAGTTTAAATAAATTTGAATATGATAATTCTGATATTACATTATTGACAATAATATGATAATAATGATTTAATATTATAGAATTATAATATGAAATAGATATAATTATAATGATTTCCTGATGATTTATCATACAAAATAATAACCTTATAATTTCATATAATACAAATAATAATAATGATAAACACATATTTAATATATAGAAATTATAATATCAATAATAATTTTCAAAATTCTTATGTATGCAATAAAAATAAGATAAATGATAAATGATATAATTAATATAATCATTATAATGCTAAGATATATATGATATAATTATATAAATTATAATGATAATAATGCATAAAATAAAATAATGATATAATGCAATAATATATATTATATTTTATGAATAAAGCAAATAATAATAATCCATAAATAAAAATTAAAAATATGTAATTATCAGCATTAGAATTTATATGAAATAAAGCCATAATTAAATAATAAGTGAAAATTTAAATAATCAGAATATATGATAGGATAATAATCTTTCAATATTTAAAGTAATGAATTAACATAATTATAATTATATGATTTCAGATTCTTAATATGATAATTGATGATATTAATAATAGAATAATTAAATGATAATAATTCAATATGATAAGAATAATTAATAATATAATTTTGATAATTTTATAATGATAATTCATTATTTCAATTCCATTTAATAATGGCAAGAATAAAATACCATATCATAAATATAATATTTTTCATATATTTTAAAACTGCATATCTTATTTAAATTGATAATAATAAAAAGATAATACATAAAATTATATAATGATATTATGATAATACTATATTATAATATAATGAAATTATGCAGAATATAATAATAATAATGTAATGAAAATCATAAGACAGTAATAAATCCAAAAGTCGAAAAAAAGGCAAAACTACGCTTACCCTTTTATAGTAAATAAAATAACTTTAGTTCTAATGTAATTATATTTTAACAATTAATATGATAATTATGAGGTTACATAATTTTTATGACAATAATGATGAATAATATGATTATACAATATAATAATGTAATATAATATAAGCATATTAATCTTTCAATATTCATTAATAATGCAATAATAAATATCTTCATTATTTATTATATTGTTTAAATTTTAAAATCATATATTACTATTATTATATAAATAATATAATATAAAATAACAATGAAATGAGATAATAATATTATAATGAATAATATTATCATGTTATATTGACAATAATGATGTCATTAGATAAATGAAATAAAGGCAAAGTAATAAATCCAAGCAAAAGAAAATCATAATACACCTTTTTTGAAAATGTCAAAGAACTTTTCCATTAATTGGAATTATGGATTTCCTATGAATTATTTTTCAATAATTATAATTATGATATAATGACATAATTATGATAAATCATAATAAATATAAATCATAATATGAAATTAACTCTATTCCAATAATTTCAAAACTAATAATGGCAATAGAAATAATATAATTATCATTGTCATTATAATTATTATTATTGTCATTATTATTTCTAAGATCATCATTATTGCTATTATCATTATATAAATAGTTATAATGATAAAAATAGCAATAATGATTAGCATAATAATCATTATAACTGCAATAATGATGACAATAATAATAATAATCATGATGATAATGACTATAATGATACTAATCATATAAATGATGACAGTAATGATAACGATGATAATTATCATTCAGTCCATTACTAATGAAATAATGGCCAGAAGTATTTAATCCAATTGAAAAAACGGCAAAATCTATATTACACCTTTTGAGAGAAACGTCTAAAAAAAACCCTTTTCACTTTTTAATGGTAATTATGAGGATTTTAACATTAATTCAATTAATTATGATGATTTTCATGATGATTTTATTATTGACAATAATGATGTTAATTATGATGATAATGACCATGATAATGACAATAATAATGATGATAATGATAGTCATAATTATAATGATAATCTTGATAATTACTGCAATAATAGCAATAATTAACTCTCCTCCAATAATTTCCATACTAATAATGGCAATGGAAATAATATCATTATCATTGTCATTATAATTATTATTAATGCCATTATTATTTGTAAGATCCTCATTATTTCTAAGATCATCATTATTGCTATTATCATTATATAAATAGTTATAATGATAAAAAGAGCAATAATGATTAGCATGTTAATTATTATAACTGCAATAATGATGATAATAATGATAATTTAATGGTAATAAAAATGATACAAATGATAATAATGATGACATAATGATATGTATATATAATATAAGCCATATAATAAAATCCAGAAGTCAAAAAACAAATCAGTATAATTTTTAAGAACGTAAACCTTTTGAGTTTAATGATAATTTGATTTCATTAATTTGGAATTTTATTTTAACTTCAAATTATTATGAAAATAATGATAATTTGATATACATAATGATATAAATATAATAATGATAAGATAAGCATAAATAATGATAAACATATTCATAATATAAATAATAACATTATCAATAATCCATAATAAAATAAAATAATTCATTAATGATGGCATAGAAATAATAATAATTCATTCATTGTATTATAATATTATTATTGCTATTATTTTTATAAATCTTATATTTATTATCAATATATAGTGATAATTATTAAAGCAATAATGATGAAATATAAATATAATGATAATGATATAATATAAAATATAAAATGATATAATATAATAATATATAAAATATACTAGTCATTATATGATATAACAATTAGATTCAAGAATCTAAAGAGAATAATATCATTAAAAAAAGGAATCAGATTATTTTTAATGAATATAGATAAATTATTAATGTAATTATGATGATTTCTATATTATTATATACATAATGATAAAAATTTTATGATATACAATATATAAAAATAATGATAAATTTAAATATAATAAAATAATGATAATTATAAAGCAAAACTATCTTTTAATTTCAAAAAAATACAATTTATATAAATTTATTCATTAAAAAATTATATTCTTTATTATTTCTAATATTATTTTATTGTCATTTTTATATTAAAATAATAAAATGCATAATAATAGATAAAATAATATAAGATAATAATGATAATAATAATAATCAATAAGATAAAATTATTAATAATCATAAAATAATGACAAAATGATAATAATAATAACAATTATCATTCAGTCATTTATAATGAAATAAAAAATATAAAATTCCAAAAAAAATCGAAAATATTTTTAAAAGAGAAATCGAAAAAAATAAATTTTCCTTTTAATGGAATTTATGAGATTATTATTAATTAGGTAATTATGAGGTTTTCATAATATTCCTTATGATAATAATGATATAATATATTATTAAATAATAAAAAAGATAATAATAAAAAAAATGAAAATTTTTGAGAATTACTAAATAATAAAATTACTTACCCTAATTTCACTATTAATAATTTAATAATTTATCATATTTTTTTTATCATTATTATTTCTAAGATATATTATTTATTATCATTATAAAATATTATATAATATTAAAATAATAAATTAATAATTATTAAATAAATATATAATAATAATTTAACGTATAAGAATAAAATAATAATAAAAAATGATAAGTAATGATATTAATAAAAATTTATTATGATTAATTTATAAATTTATTATATTATAATATTATTATTTTAATTTTTCCTATCATTATTACCATAAAATTTAAATTTATTGTCAATAATGACAAATAAAAAAATTTTAAAAAAAAAGGCAAATTAATTTTACATTTTGAAAAACGTAAATTACCTTTTTAAATTTAAAGGAATTTATAAAATTTTCATTAAAGGTAATTTAGGATTTCCATTTTTTATATTGAAAAATTTTATTTTTTAAATTTGAAATAAAAA
>NC_091578.1:19407939-19425602 GCF_042767895.1 Penaeus vannamei | reverse complement strand
TGGCGACTTGCCATGAGGGATCCCAAAAGGTGGAAGCAGAAGGTGGGCGCGGCTATGCGCCCCGTCGGCGTTAGCTCCGGATAATGATGATGATGTCATTATCATTGTCATTATCATCATAATTATCATCATTATTATCAATAATAAAGGAATCATCAGGGAAATCATCATAATTACCTAAATTAATGTTAAAATCCTCATAATTACCATTAAAAAGCGAAAAGGTCTTTTTTCGACGTTTCTCTCAAAAGGCTGTAATACGCTAGATTTTCCCGTTTTTTCGTTTATTGGGATTTTATTACTTCTGGCCTTTATATCATTATAAGTGGACTGAATGACAATTATTATCATTATTATCATTACTGTCATCATTTTTATGATTATCATCATTATAGTCATTATCATCATGATCATTATTATTATTATCATCATTATTGCAGTTATAATATTTATTATGCTAATTATTATTGCTATTTTTATCATTATAACTAGTTATATAATGATAATATCAATAATGATGATCTTAGAAATAATAATGACAAAAATAATAATTATAATGACAATGATAATGATATTATTATTTCTATTGCCATTATTAGTATGGGAATTATTGGAATAGAGTTAATCATTGCTATTATTGCAGTAATTATCAAGATTATTATTATAATTATGACATTATCCTTATTATCATTATTATTGTCATTATCATTGTCATTATCATCATAATTATCATCATTATTGTCAGTAATAAAGAAATCATCATGGAAATCCTCATAATTACCTAAATTAATGTTAAAATCCTCATAATTACCATTAAAAACCGAAAAGGTTTTTTTTCGACGTTTTTCTCAAAAGGCTAGATTTTGCCGTTTTTTCGACTTTTGGGATTTTATTACTTCTGGCTTTTATTTCATTATAAATGGACTGAATGATAATTATTATCATCATTATCATCATTACTGTCATCATTTTTATGATTATTATCATTATAGTCATTATCATCATGATTATCATTATTATTATCTTCATTATTGCAGTTACAATGATTATCTTGCTAATTATTATTGCTATTTTTATCATTATAACTATTTATATAATGATAATAGCAATAATGATGATCTTAGAAATAATAATGGCAATAATAATAATTATAATGACAATGATAATGATATTATTATTTCTATTGCCATTATTAGTATGGAAATTATTGGAGTAGAGTTAATAATTGCTATTACTGCAGTATATATCAAGATTATCATTATAATTATGACTTTATCATTACTATCATTATTGTCATTATCATTGTCATTATCATCATAATTATCATTATTGTAATTAATAAAGGAATCGTCATGGAAATCATCATAACTACCTAAATTAATGTTAAACTCCCCATAATTACCATTAAAAAGCGAAAAGGGTTTCTTTCGACGTTTCTCTCAAAAGGCTGTAATACCCTATATTTTGCCGTTTTTTCGACTTTTGGGATTTTATTACTTCTGGCATTTATTTCATTATAAATGGACTGAATGATAATTATTATCATTATTATCATTACTGTCATCAATTTTATGATTATTGTCATTATAGTCATTATCATCATGATTATCATTATTATTATCATCATTATTGCAGTTCTGATTATTATCATGCTAATTATTATTGCTATTTTTATCATTATAACTATTGATATAAGGATAATAGCAACAATGAGGATCTTAGAAATAATGACAATAATAATAACCATAAAGCCAATAATAATGATGTTATCATTATTTCTATTACCATTATTTGTAATTTATTGGAATAGAGTTAATTATTGCTATTATTGCAGTAATTATCAAGATTATCAGTATAATTATCATTATCATTATCATTATTATTGTCATTATCATTGTCATTATCATCATAATTATCATCATTTTTTTAAGCGAAAATGTTTTTTTTCGACGTTTCTCTCAAAAGGCTACATTTTGCCTTTTTTCGACTTTTATGATTTCATTACTTCTGGCTTTTATTTCATTATAAATGGACTGAATGATAATTATTATCATCAATATCATCATTATTGTCATGATTTTTATGATTATCATTATAGTCATTATCATCATGATTATCATTATTATTATCATCATTATTGCAGTTATAATAATTATTATGCTAATTATTATTGCTATTTTTTATCATTATAACTATTTATGTAATGATAATAGCAATAATTATGATCTTAGAAATAATAATAACAATAATAATTAAAATGACAATGATAATGATATTATTTCTATTGCCATTATTAGTATGGAAATTATTGGAGTAGAGTTAATTATTGCTATTGTTACAGTAATTATCAAGATAATCATTATTATTATGACTTTATCATTATTATTGTCATTATCATTGTCATTATCATAACTATCATCATTATTTTCAATAATAAAGGTATCATCATGGAAATCATAATTATCCGAATTAATGATAAAATCCTCATAATTACCATTAAAAAGCGAAAAGAGTTTTTTTCAACGTTTCTCTCAAAAGGCTGTAATACGCTAGATTTTGCCTTTTTGTCTTTTCGACTTTTAGGATTTTATTACTTCTGGCCTTTATTTCATTATAAATGGAGTGAATGATAATTATTATCATCATTATTATCATTAGTCATTATTTTTATGATTATTATCATTATAGTCATTATCATCATTATTATCATTATTATGATCATCATTATTGCAGTTATAATAATTATTATGCTAATTATTATTGCTACTTTTATCATTAAAACTATTTATACAATGATAATAGCAATAATGATGATCTTATATATAATAATGACAATAGTAATAATTATATTAATAATGATAGTGATGATATTATTATTTCTATTGCCATTATTAGTATGGAAATTATTGGAATAGAGTTAATTATTGCTATTATTGCAGTAATTATCAATATTATCATTATAATTATGACTTTATCATTATTATCATTATTATTGTCATTATCACTGTCATTATCATCATAAATATCATTATTGTCAATAATAAAGGAATCATCAGGGAAATAATCATAATTACCTGAATTAATGTTAAAATCCTCATAATTACCATTTAAAATCCAAAAGGTTTTTTTCGACGTTTCTCTCAAAAGGCCGTTTTTCGACTTTTGGGATTTTATTACTCCTGCCTTATATTTCATTATAAGTGGACTGAATGACAATTATTATCATCATTATTATCATTACAGTCATCAATTTTATTATTATTATCATTATAGTCATTATCATCATGATTATCATTACTATTATCATCATTATTGCAGTTATGATAATTATTATGCTAATTAATATTGCTATTTTTATCATTATAACTATTTATATAATGAAAATATCAATAATGATCTTAGAAATAATATTGACAATAATAATAATTATAATGACAATGATAATGATGTTATTATTATTTCTATTGCCATTATTAGTATGAAAATTATTGGAATAGAGTTAATTATTGCTATTATTGCAGTAATTATGAAGATTATCATTATAATTATGACTTTATCATTATTATCACTCTTATTGTCATTATCATTGTCATTATCATCATAATTATCATTATTGTCATTAATAAAGGAATCATCATTGAAATTATCATAATTACCTGAATGTTAAAATCCTCATAATGACCATTAAAAACGAAAAGGTTTTTTTCGACGTTTCTCTCATGATGATAATGACTATAATGATAATAATCATAAAATTGATGACAGTAATGGTGATAATGATGATAATAATTATCATGCAGTCATTTATAATGAAATAAAGGCCAGAAGTAATAAAATCCCAAAGTCGAAAAAACAGCAAAATCTAGGGTATTTCAGCCTTTTGAGAGAAACGTCGAAAAAAACCCTTTCGCTTTTTAATGGTAATTATGACGATTTTAACATTAATTCGGGTAATTATGAGGATTTTAACATTAATTCAGGTTATTATGATGGTTTCCATGATGATTCCTTTATTATTGACAATAATGATGATAATTGTGATGATAATGACGATGATAATGACAATAATAATGATAATAATGATAAAGTTATAATTATAATGATATTCTTGATAATTACTGCAATAATTGCAATAATTAACTCTATTCCAATAATTTCCGTACTAATAATGGCAATAGAAATAATAATAACATCATTATCATTGTCATTATAATTATTATTATTGTCATTATTATTTCTAAGATCATCATTATTGCTATTATCATCATATAAGTAGCTATAATGATAAAAAAGGAATAATAATTAGCATATTTATTATAAATGCAATAATGATGATAATAATAATGATAATCATGATGATAATGACTATAACAATAATAATCATTAAATTGATGACAGTAATGATAATAATGATAATAATTATCATTCAGTCCATTTATAATGAAATAAAGGCCAGAAGTAATTAAATCTCAAAAGTCGAAAAAAACGGCAAAATCTAGGGTATTAGAGCCTTTTGGGAGAAACGTCAAAAATAACTCTTTTCGCTTTTTAATGGTAATTATGAAGATTTTTACATTAATTAAGTTAATCATGATGATTTCCCTGATGATTCCTTTACTATTGAAAATAATGACAATAATAATGATAATAATGATAAAGTCATAGTTATAATGATAACCTTGATAATTACTGTTATAATAGCAATAATTAACTCTATTCCAATAATTTCCATACTAATAATGGCAATAGAATTAATAATATCATCATTATCATTGTCATTATAATTATTATTAATATCATTATTATATCTAAGATCATCATTATTGCTATTATCATTATATAAATAATTATAATGATAAAAATAGCAATAATAATTAGGATAATAATTATTATAACTGCAATAATGATGATAATAATGATAATCATGATGTTAATGACTATAATGATAATAATCATAAACATGATGACAGTAATGATAATAATGATGACAATAATTATCATTCAGTCCATTTATAATAAAATAAAGGCCAGAATTAATAAAATCCCAAAATGTCGAAAAAAAATTCAAAATCTTGGGTATTACAGCCTTTTGAGAGAAGCGTCAAAAAAAAAATCGCTTTTTAATGGTAATTATGAGGATTTTAACATTAATTCAGGTATTCATGATGATATCCATAATTATTCCTTTATTATTGACAATAATGATGATAATTATGATGATAATGACAATGATAAAGACAATAATAATGATAATAATGATAAAGGCATAATTATAATGATAATCTTGAGAATAACTGCAATAAATGCAATAATTAACTCTATTCCAATAATTTACATACTAATATTGGCAATAGAAATAATAATAACATCATTATCATTGTCATTATAATTATTAAAAGTCGAAAAAAACGGCCAAGTATAGCGTATTACAAACTTCTTAAACTTTGAAAAAAAAACTTTTCGCTCTTTAATGGTAATTATGAGGATTTTAACATTAATTCAGGTAATTATGATGATTTCCATGATTATTCCTTTATTATTGACAATAATTACGATAATTATGATGATAATAACAATAATAATGATAATAATGATAAAGTCATAATTATAATGATAATCTTGAGAATTACTGCAATAATAGCAATAATGAACTCTATTCCAATAATTTCCATACTAATAATGGCAATAGAAATAATAATAACATCATTTTTATTGCCATTATAAATATTATTATTGCAATTATTTTTAAGATCATTATTATTGCTATTATCATTATATAAATAGTTATAATGATAAAATAGCAATAATAATTAGCATAATAATTATCACAACTGCAATAATGATGATAATGATAATGATAATCATGATGATAATAACTATAATGATAGTAATCATAAAAATAACGACACTAATTATAATAATGATGGTAATAATTATCATTTAGTCCATTTATAATGAAATAAAGGTCAGAAATAATCAAGTCCTAAAAGTCGAAAAAACGGCAAAATCTAGCGTATGACAGCCTTTTGAGAGAAACGTCGAAAAAAAGCCAATTTCACTTTTTAATGGTAATTATGAGGATCTTAACATTAATTCAGGTAATAATGATAATTTCCATGATGATTCCTTAATTATTAACAATAATGATAATTACTGCAATAATAGCAATAAATAACTCTATTCCAATAATTTCCATACTAATATTGTAAATAGAAATAATAATATCATTATCATTGTCATTATAATTATTATTATTGTCATTATTATTTTTAAGATCATTAATGCTATTATCATCATATAAATAGTTATAATGATAAAAATACCATAATTATTATAACTGCAATAATGATGATAATAATAATGATAATCATGATGATAATGACTATAATGATAATAATCATAAACATGATGACAGTAATGATAATAATGAGGATAAAATTATCACTCAGTCCATTTATAATGAAATAAAGGCCAGAAGTAATCAAATCAGAAAGGTCGAAAAAAACGCAAAATCCAGCGTATTACAGCCTTTTTAAAGAAACGTCGAAAAAAGATCCTTTTCGCTTTTTAATGGTAATTATGAGGATTTTAACATTAATTCAGGTAATTTTGATGATTTCCCTGATGATTCCTTTATTACTGACAATAATGATGATAATTATGATGATAATGGCAATGATAATGACAATAATAATGATAATGATCAAATCATAATTATAATGATAATCTTGATAATTACTGCAATAATAGCAATAATTAACTCTATTCCAATAATTTCCATACTAATAATAGCAATAGAAATAGTAATAACATCATTATCATTGTCAGTATAATTATTATAATTGTCATTATTATTTCTAAGATCATCATTATTGATATTATCATTATATAAATAGTTATAATAATAAAAGTAGCAATAATGAATAGCATAATAATTATTATAACTGCAATAATGATGAGGAAAATAATGATAATCATGATGATAATGACTATAATGATAATAATAATAAAAATGACAGTAAGGATAATAATGAAAATAATCATCATTCAGTCCATTTATAATGAAATAAAGGCCAGAAGAAATAAAGTATCAATAGAAGAAAAAACGGGAAAATCCAGCCTTTTGAGAGAAACGTCGAAAAAAAACCTTTTCACTTTTTAATGGTAATTATGAGGATTTTAACAATAATTCAGGTAATTATGATGAATTCCATGATTAATCCTTTATTATTGACAATAATGAGGATAATTATGATGCTAATAACAATGATGACGACAATAATAATGATAATAATGTTAAAGCAATAATCATATTGATAATATTGATAATTACTGCAATAATAGCAATAATTAACTCTATTCCAATAATTTCTGTACTAATAATAGCAATAAAAATAATCATAACATTATTTTCATTGTCATTATAATTATTATTATTGCTATTATTATTTTTAAGATCATCATTATTGCTATTATCATTATATAAATACTTATAATAATAAAAATAGCAATAATAATTAGCATAATAATTATTATAACTGCAATAATGATGATAATAATAATGGTAATCATGATGTTAATGAATATAATGAAAATAACCACAAAAATTATGACAGTAATGATAATAATGAAGATATTTACTATCATTCAGTCCATATATAATGAAATAAAGGCCAGAAATAATAAAATCCAAATATTCGAAAAAAATCTTATAACAATAATGATGATAATAATAATGAAAATCATGCTGATAATGACTATAATGATAATAATCATGAAAATGATGACAGCAATGATAATAATTATGATAATAATTATCATTCAGTCCATTCATAATGAAATAAAGGCCATAAGAAATAAAATCCCAAAAGTCGAAAAAACGGTAAAATCTAGCGTATTACAGACTTTTGAGAAAAACGTCGAAAAAAAAACCTTTTCGCTTTTTAATGGTAATTATGAGGATTTTAACAATAATTCAGGTAATTATGATGATTTCCCTGATGATTCCTTTATTATTGACAATAATGATTATATTTTGATGATAAGGACAATGATAATGACAATAATAATGATAATAATGATAAAGTCATAATTATAATGGTAATCTTGATAATTACTGCAATAATAGCAATAACTATCTCTATTCCAATAATTTCCATACTAATAATGGCAATATAAATAATATTATTATCATTGTCATTATAATTATTATTATTGTCATTATTATTTCTAAGACCATCATTATTGCTATTATCATTATATAAATAGTTATAATGATAAAAATAGCAATAATAATTAGCATAATAAGTATTATAACTGCAATAATGATAATAATAATGATAATCATGATGTTAATGAATATAATGATAATAACCATAAAAATGATGACAGTAATGATAATAATGATGATAATGATTATCATTCAGTCCATTTATATTGAAATAAAGGTCAGAAGGAATAAAATCACAAAAGTGGAAAAAACGGTAAAATATCATATAACAGCTTTTTAAGAGCTTTTAACATTGATTCAGGTAATTATGATTTCCATGATTATACCTTTATTATTGACAATAATGATGATAAATATAATGATAATGAGAATGATAATGACAATAATAATGATAATAATGATAAAGTCATAATTATAATGATAATCTTGAGAATTACTGCAATAATAGCAATAATAAACTCTATTCCAATAATTTCCATACAAATAGGGACAATATAAATAATAATAATATCATTATCATTGCCATTATAATAATTATTATTGTCATTATTATTTCTAAGATCATCATTATTTCTATTATCATTATATAAATAGTTATAATGATAAAACTAGCAATAATAATTAGCATAATGATTATTATAACTGCAATAATGATGATAATAATAATGATAATCATGATGATAATGACTATAATGACAATAATCATAAAACTGATGACAGTAATGATAATGATGATAATTATCACTCAGTCCATTTATAATGAAATAAAAGCCAGAAGTAATAAAATTCCAATAGTCGAAAAAACGCCAAAATCTAGCGTATTACAGCCTTTTGAGAGAAACGTAAAAAAACTCAATTCGTTTTTTAGTGGTATTTATCAGGATTTTAACATTAATTCAGGTAATTATGATGATTTGATTATTCCTTTATTATTGACAATAATGATGATAATGACAATGATAATGACAATAATAATGATAATAATGATAGTCATAATTATAATGATCATCTTGATAATTACTGCAACAATAGCAATAATTAACTCTATTCCAATAATTTCCATACTAATAATGACAATAGAAAAAATAATATCATAATTATCATTGTCATTATAATTATCATTATTGTCATTATTGTTTCTAAGACCATTATTGCTATTATCATCATATAAATAGTTATAATGATAGCAATAGCAATAATGAATAATAAGATAATAATTATTATAACTTCAATAATGATTATAAAAATAATGATAATCATGATGATAATGACTATAATGATAATAATCATAAAAATGATGACAGTAATGATAATAATGATGATAACAATTATCATTCAGTCCATTTATAATGAAATAAAAGGCCAGAAGTAATAAAATCCCAATAGTCGAAAAACCGGCAAAATCTAGGGTATTATAGCCTTTTTAGAGAAACTTCGAAAAAAAAACTTTTTAGCTTTTTAATTGTAATTATGATGATTTTAACATTAATTCAGGTAATTATGATGATTTCCCTGATGAATCCTTTATTATTGACAATAATGATAATAGATGAAATGATAATGACAATAATAATGATAATAATGATTAAGCCATAATTATTATGATAATCTTGAGAATTACTGCAATAATAGCAATAAATAACTTTTTTCCAATAATTTCCATACTAATAATGGCAATAGAAAAGAAAAAATATCATCATTATCATTGTCATTATAATCATTATTATTGTTATTATTATTTCTAAGATCATCATTATTGATATTATCAGTATATAAATAGTGATAATGAAAAATATAGCAATAACAGTTAGCATAATAATTATTATAACTGCAATAATGATGATAACAATTATGATAATCATGATGATAATGACTATAATGATAATAATCATAAAAATGATGACAGTAATGGTAATAATGATGATAACAATTATCATTCAGTCCATTTATAATGAAATAAAGGCCAGAAGTAATAAAATCCCAAAAGTCGAAAAAACGGCAAAATCTGGCGTATTACAGCCTTGTGAGAGAAACGTCGAAAAAAAACCTTTTCGCTTTTTAATGGTAATTAAAAGGATTTTAACTTTAATTCAGGTAATTATGAGGATTTTAACATTAATTCAGGTAATTATAATGATTTCCATGATGATTCCTTCATTATTGACAATAATAATGATAATTATGATGATAATGACAATGATAATGACAATTATAATGATAATGATAATGTCATATCTATTATGATAACCTTGGTAACTACTGCAATAATAGCAATAATTTACTCTATTCCAATAATTTCCATTAGAAAAAATAATAATATCATTATCATTGCCATTATAATTATTATTATTGTCATTATTATTTCTAAGATCATCATTATTGCTATTATCATCATATAAATAGTTATAATTATAAAAATAGCAATAATAATTAGCAGAATAATTATTATAATTGCAAAATGATGATAATAATAATGATAATCATGATGATAATGACTATAGTGATAATAATCATAAAAATGATGACAGTAATGATAATAATGATAATAATAATCATTCAGTCCATTTATAATGAAATAAAAGTCAGAAGTAATAAAATCCCAAAAGTCGAAAAATCGGCAAAATCTAGCGTATTACAACCTTTTGAGAGAATTTTCGAAAAAACCCTTTTCGCTTTTTAATGGTAATTATGAGGATTTTATCATTAATTCAGGTAATTATGAGGATTTTAACATTAATTCAGGTAATTATGATGATTTCACTGATGATTCCATTATTATTGACAATAATGATGATAATTATGGTGATAATGACAATGACAATGACAATAATAATGATAATAATAATAAAGTCATAATTATAATGATAATCTTCATAATTACTGCAATAATAGCAATAATTTTACTCTATTCCAATAAATTCCATACTAATAATGGCAATAGAAATAACAATAACATCATTATCATTGTCATTATAATTATTATTATTGTCATTATTATTTCTAAATCATCATTTTTGCTTTTATCATTATATAAATAGTTATAATGATAAAAATAGCGATAATAATTACCATAATAATTATCATAACTGCAATAATGATGATAATAATAATGATAATCATAATGATAATGACTATAATGATAATAATCATAAAAATGATGAAAGTAATGATAATAATGATGATAATAATTATCACCCTTTGCGCTTTTTATTGGTAATTATGAGGATTTTAACATTAATTCAGGTAATTATGATGATTTTCATGATTATTCCTTTATCATTGACAATAATGATGATAATTATGATGATAACTACAATGAAAAAAACGGAAAAATCTAGCGTATTACAGCCTTTTGAGAGAAACGTCGCAAAAACCTTTTCGCTTTTTAATTTTTTTTTTTTGAGGATTTTAACTTTAATTCCGGTAATTATGTGGATTTTTACATTAATTCAGGTAATTATAATGATTTCCATGATTATTCCTTTATCATTGACAATAATGATGATAATTACTATGATAATGACAATGATAATGACAATAATAATGATGATAATGATAGTTATAATTATAATGATAATCTTGATAATTACTGCAATAAGAGCAATAATTTACTCTATTCCAGTAATTTCCATACTAATAATGGCAATGGAAATAATAATAACATCAATATCATTTTCATTATAATTATTATTATTGTCATTATTATTTACAAGATCATCATTATTGCTATTATCATCATATAAATAGTCATAATGATAAAAATAACAATAATAATTAGCATAATAATTATTATAACTGCAATAATGATGATAATAATAATGATAATCATGATTATAATGACTATAATGATAATCATAAAAATGATGACAGTAATGATCATAATGATGGTAATAATTATCATTCAGTCCATTTATAATGAAATAAAGGCCAGAAGTAATAAAAACCCCAAAGTCGAAAACAGTTAAGTCCAGGGTATTACAGCCTTCTGAGAGAAACGTCGTAAAAAACCTTTTCGCTTTTTAATGGTAATTATGAGAATTTTAATATTAATTCAGGTAATTATGATGATTTCCCTGATGATTCCTCTATTATTGACAATAATGATAATTATGATGATAATGACAATGATAATGACAATAATAATGATAATAATGATAAAGTCATAATTATAATGATAATCTTGATAATTACTTCATTAATAGCAATAATTAATTCTATTCCAAGAATTTCCATACTAATAATGGCAATAGAAATAATAATATCATTATCATTGTCATTATAATTATTATTATTATTGTCATTATTATTTCTAAGATCATCATTATTGGTATTATCATCATATTTATAATGTTATAATAATCATATTTATAATGATAAAAATAGCAATAATAATTAGCATAATAATTATTATAACTGGAATAATGATAATAATAATAATGATAATCATGATGATAATGATTATAATGATAATAATCATAAAAATGATGAGAGTAATGATAATAATGATGATAATTATTATCATTCAGTCCATTTATAATGAAATAAAATCCAGAAGTAATAAAATCCCAAAAGTCGAAAAAACGGCAAAATCTAGCGTAGTACACCCTTTTGAGAGAAACCTCGAAAAAAAACCATTTCGCCTTTTAATGGTAATTATGAGGATTTTAACATTAATTCAGGTAATTATGATGATTTCCATGATGATTCATTCATAATTGACAATAATGATGATAACTATGATGATATTGGCAATGATAATGACAATAATAATGATAATAATGATAAAGTTATAATTATAATGATAATCTTGAGAATTACTGCAACAATTAATAATTAATAATTAACTGCAATAATTAACTCTATTCCAATAATTTCTATACTAATAATGGCAATAGAAAGAATAGTATCATCATTATCATTGTCATTATAATTATTATTATTGTCATTATTATTTCTCAGATCATCATTATTGATATTATCATTATATAAATAGTTCTATTGATAAAAATAGCAATTACAGTTAGCATAAAAATTATCATAACTTCAATAGTGATGATAATAATAATGATAATCATGATAATAATGACTATAATGATGATCATCATAAAAATGATGACAGTAATGATACTGATGAAGATAATTATTATCATTTAGTTCATTTATATTGAAATAAAGGCCAGAAATAATAAAATCCCAAAGTCGAAAAATCGGGAAAATCGATCGTCGAAAAAACCTTTTCACTTTTTAATGGTAATTATGAGGATTTTAACATTAATTCAGGTAATTATGAGGATTTCCCTGATGATTCCTTTATTATTGACAATAATGATGATAATTATGATGATAATGACAATAATAATGACAATAATGATGATAATAATGATAAAGTTAAAATTATAATGATAATCTTGAGAATTACTGGAATAATAGCAATAATGAACTCTATTCCAATAATTCCCATACTAATAATGGCAATAGATATAATGATAACATCATTATCATTGTCATTATAATTATTATTATTGTCATTATTATTTCTAAGATCATTTTTATTGCTATTATCATCATATAAATAGTTATAATGATAGAAATAGCAATTATAATTAGCAAAATAATTATTATAACTGCAATAATGATGATAATAATATTGATAATCATGATGATAATGACTATAATGATAATAATCATTAAAATGATGACAATGATGATAATGATAATAATAATTATCATTCAGTCCATTTATAATGAAATAAAAGCCAGAAGTAATCAAATCCCAAAAGTCGAAAAAACGGCAAAATCTAGCGTATTACAGCCTTTTGAGAGAAACGTCGAAAAAAACGCTTTTAGCTTTTTATTGGTAATTATGAGGATTTTAACATTAACTCAGATAATTAGGATGATTTCCCTGATGATTCCTTTATTATTGACAATAATGATGATAATTATGATGATAATGACAATGATAATGACAATAATAATGATAATAAATATAAAGTCATAATTATAATGATAATCTTGACAATTACTGCAATAATAGTAATGATTAACTCTATTCCAATAATTTCCATACTAATAATGACAATACAAATAATATCATTATTATTTTCATTATAATTATTATTATTTTCATTATGATTATTATTATTGTCATTATTATTTGTAAGATCATCATTATTGCTATTATCATTATATAAATGGTTATAATGATAAAAATAGCAATAATAATTAGCCTAATAATTAGTATAACTGCAATAATGATAATAATAATGATAATAATGATGACAATGACTATAATGATAATAAACATAAAAATGATGATAGTAATGATAATAATGATAATGATTATCTTTCAGTCCATTTATAATGAAATAAAGGCA
The DNA here is from genome assembly GCF_042767895.1 of Penaeus vannamei. Classification (NCBI taxonomy): domain Eukaryota; kingdom Metazoa; phylum Arthropoda; class Malacostraca; order Decapoda; family Penaeidae; genus Penaeus; species Penaeus vannamei. The sequence continues at coordinate 19,410,995 of NC_091578.1, read as the reverse complement.
ATAAGTAAGAACATCCTAAAATTTCAAAAAATGGCAAAATCTAGCCTTTTGAGAGAAACGTAGAAAAAACCCTTTTCGCTTTTTAATGGTAATTATGAGGGTTTTAACATTAATTCAGGTATTTATGATGATTTCCATGATTATTCCTTTATTATTGACAATAATGATGATAATGACAATGATAATGAAAATAATAATGATAATAATGATAAAATCCTAATTGTAATGATAATCTTGATAATTACTTCAATAATAGCAATAATTAACTCTATTCCAATAATTTCCATACTAATAATGGCAATAGAAATAATAATATCATTATGACTGTCATTATAATAATTATTATTGTCATTATTATTTCTAAGATCATCATTATTGCTATTATCATTATAGAAATAGTTATAATGATAAAAATAGCAATAATAATTAGCATAATAATTATTATAACTGCAATAATGATGATGATAATAATGATAATAATGATGATAATGACTATAATGATAATAAACATAAAAATGATGATAGTAATGATAATGATAATGATTATCATTCAGTCCATTTATAATGAAATAAAGGCAATAAGTAAGAACATCTTAAAATTCCAAAAAACGGCAAAATCTAGCCTTTTGAGAGAAACGTAGAAAGAAACCTTTTCGCTTTTTAATGGTAATTATGAGGATTTTAACAGTAATTCTGGTAATTATGATGATTTCCATGATTATTCCTTTATTATTGACAATAATGATGATAATTATGATGATAATGACAATGATAATGAAAATAATAATGATAAAATCCTAATTGTAATGATAATCTTGATAATTACTTCAATAATAGCAATAATTAACTCTATTTCAATAATTTCCATACTAATAATGGCAATAGAAATAATAATAACATCATTATGACTGTCATTATAATAATTATTATTGTCATTATTATTTCTAAGATCATCATTATTGCTATTATCATTATAGAAATAGTTATAATTATAAAAATAGCAATAATAATTAGCGTGATAATTATTATAACTGCAATAATGATGATGATAATGATAATCATGATGATAATGACTATAATGATAATAATTATAAAAATGATGAAATAATGATAATAATGATAATAATTATAAAAATGATGAAAGTAATGATAATAATGATGGTAATAATTATCATTCAGTCTATTTATAATGAAATAAAGGCAAGAAGTAATAAAATCCCAAAAGGCCAGAAGTAATAAAATCCCAAAGTCGAAAAAAACGGCAATATTTAGCGTATTACAACCTTTTGAGAGAAACGTCGAAAAACCCTTTTCGCTTTTTAATGGTAATTATGAGGATTTTAACATTTCCATATTAATATTGGCAATAAAAATAATAATATCATTATAATTGTCATTATACTTATTATTACTGTCATTATTCTTTCTAAGATCACCATTATTGCTATTATCATTATATAAATAGTTCTAATGATAAAAATAGCAATAATAATTAGAATAATAATTATGATAACTGCAATAATGATGATAATAATAATGAGAATCATGATGATAATGGCTATAATGATAATAATCATAAAAATGACAACAGTAATGATAATAATCATGATAATAATTATAATTCAGTCCATTTATAATGAAATAAAAGCCAGGAGTAATAAAATCCCAAAAGTCGAAACGTCGAAAAAAAAACTTTTCGCTTTTTTCATGGTAATTATGTGGATTTTAATATTAATTCAGGTAATTATGATGATTTCCATGATGATTCCTTTTTTATTGACAATAATGATTATAATTATGATGATAATGACATTGATAATGACAATAATAATGATAATAATGATAAAGTCATAATTATAATGATAATCTTGATAATTACTGTTATAATATCAATAATTAACTCCAATAACTTCCATACTCATAATGGAAATAGAAATAATAATAACATCATTATCATTGTCACTATAATTATTATTATTGTCAATATTATTTCTAAGATCATCATTATTGCTATTATCATTATATGAATAGTTATAATGATAAAAATAGCAATAATATTTAGCATAATAATAAATAAAACTGCAATAATAATGATAATAATAATGATAATCATGATCATAATGACTATAATGATAATAATCATAAAAATGATGACAGTAATGATAATAATGATGATAATGATTATCATTCAGTCCATTTATAATGAAATAAAGGCCAGAAGTAATGAAATCCTAAAAGGCGGAAAACCGGCAAAATCTAGCGTATTACAACTTGAAAAACCCTTAATCTAAATGAAACTTAAAATTAAAGTAATGCCTTAAACTAAAACCAAACTTAAAACTATACTTAAAACGAAAGCTTACAACTAAAGGAAATAAAATTAAATACAAGAAACGCTGCCTGCTCCCTCTAAAACAATAAAAGCATTACAAACAAATAAAAATTACAAATACAAAACATAAAAATAACAAAAATAAAGCGGGATCTCAGGCCAGCTAACTACAGAAGCGGTGGTCCTGGGCACTCCGGTAGTTCCAGGTATGGGCGAGCAGAGTTCGTCGTGCGAGCAACGTCAGTCTCGCTCGAGAGCCCACACGAAGTAGACGTATTGCTGTGGTCTGCAGGGAAGGATATAATAAATGTGAATTTCTGATGGTGAAGTGATGATACCTTACCATACCCAGTCTTACCACGACTGAGGTGCATGTTGGGATGGACGTATTGCTGAAAGCAACATCGTTGCACCTGGCTCCGCGTCGTCAGGTAACCATGGGTCGACGTAATCAGGGTCATGGTATGGTGACGCATCTGGGAACGTCAGCTCTTCCTCCAGCTTAAATGGGCGCAGCTGGTTAGCGTGGCAGTTACGCTCCGAAAACGGGGGAGACAGGTCCTGAACGACGTAATTAACAGGGCCCAACTTCTTCACGACCTTCGCAGGGCCTTGCCACCGGGGCCCTAAAGCACGATCAGGTCCTGTTTGCGTACTCTTTATCTTGTAGAGGACCAGGGACCCAGCTTCTAAGGACCATGGCGGCCTCAGGTTACGGTTATGA
>NC_091578.1:19390046-19395046 GCF_042767895.1 Penaeus vannamei | reverse complement strand
CACTCATCCCAGAAAAAAAACTGCAGTTAGCAAGGAAGAAACGGCTTAATTAACGTTTAACACCATGAAAAATAGTGTCAGGCAAGTATTCCATACCATTACCGATGCGGAGTTACCTTGAACAAATGTAAAATTTCAGTATTGTTTTCCGCGTGTCATGAGGGCAATTTAGAGACAGTCCTTTCGAGGGCGGGGCACCCAAGCCCTGATTTTGTCATCACTGGGTATTTTACAAGAGCCAAGAACAGAGTGGATATGGCGAGGTTGATAATTTTATCTAAATCGATGGGACTGAAGTTTGACCGTGATTATAGGCGTATGATATCACATCACATAAAAATATTTATTTATTATTTCTATTATTTTCCAATAAAAAAAATAAACCTTGGTAGACATAGAGCTTTCTAAGAATGTACACACCGTATTGCTACAAGGATTATAAAATGTTTTATTTAATAATTGTATTCATTAGATCATTAATGCATAAATATAGATTACATAAACTACACTGAGAGAGAGAAATAAAGAAATATAACACATGAATTCACACATGTAGCATAACCTGCAAAACACTATGCAAATCTAAAGCAAAATCTATAATAAATATTATATACATGTGGCGCAATGGTTAGTACGGTCGCCCTTAAAGCGACAGACTCGGGTGCGATCCCCGACGGAGACTAAATAAATAATTTTTATGCACAAATTTGATTTAATATCTAACACTTCTATATCTTTCTGGTTGCTTATCTGCCTTTATCCTCTTACTCGAAAGTGCATTTATATATTTGGTTTGTTTTCCCCTGTTTCGCTTTTTATCTTTAGCTAACACACTCGTCTCTCTTTCTATATCTCAGGAACCCCCCTCTCCGTCTCTCTCTCCTTCTCCCCCTCTTTCCCATCTCTTTCTCTTTCTCCCCCTCCTCTCACTCTTTCTTTCTTTAACTGTTTTAGTTATCATTACTGGCACTAGTATTACTATCAATATCAAGTCATCACTGTAATTACCATAGTTTATTATCATGAATGTAATTATCTTTACTATCATTATTAGTATCAGTAGTGAATGTATGTGTGTGTGTGTGTGTATGTGTGTGTGTGTGTGTGTGTGTGTGTGTGTGTGTGTGTGTGTGTGTGTGTGTGTGTGTGTGTGTGTTCGATTGCAAAACACACATAGATCACTTAATCTCGCTCATTTTCTCTCCTTGTCCATAAGTTATTCATTAAATATTTTACACACAGGCAGCAAGTTCAAATGAGTTTGATCCTAAATTATCTTTGTAAAAAGAGAATTATAAGAAAAGAAAACGAAACTTTAAGCCGAAATAGCGCCAATGCCTCCGAGTACCTCCCCCCCCCTTCTCTCTTTCTCTCCTCCCTTCCTCTCTCGTTTTGATTTCTTTTAAAAAAGTTCATTTACTTATACTGTGGTTATATTTTTCCTTTCATAAAATGACTTTCTTGTTCTAGGTTAACTTTCAGATGAGAAAGGCATAACAGTGCGAGAAAGACGGAAACGGAGATGATAGATGGAAAGGAAGAGAAAGATCAGGAAAAAGAAAGACGCGAAGGATAAAGACGAAAATGGAGATAACAGTGGTAAGGGCGATCAGAAGAAATGGAGCAAATAAACATATTGTTAATAAAGAATAGCACTTGTAAAATGGGAAAAAAAATAAATGCGACTCTATCAACACCAGCAGTTGTGATGACAATATTAGCGATGATCTGAGTTGTGAGAAGCATCACCTTTGCATGCACCTGAAATAGTCATCTTTATCTATTACATAACTCGGGTAGACAGGTTCATGATAGAAAATGAGAGCTTTAATATGCAGATGCTACCTGGCTACTATTGTGTTAACTTTTTACTTATATAAAAATCTATCTATCTATTACACAAATAATAATAATAATGATAATAGTAATAATAATAATGGGCGAGATTATGCAATCACCGTATATGTCGATGGAAATCAGATTTGTCTTTAAATACCTTTGTAATACAACATTGTCATCATCATCATTAACAGCATTATTGTCTCTTTTTGCAGTCTTTGCATACTTGGCGACTCCGATGACATGCGATTTCTTATTCTGTTCAAATGCAATTGTTACGGAATCATTTTTCTTGATCGCCGAAGTCAAGGAACGAGCGAGGATTCGGAAAAGTCTTGTTCATCTTCTGCGAGAACAGCTGTTCTTCATTTGATTAACTCCTCCGTTCCTTTTTTCCTTTTCTTGTTTCAGCTTTAAAATACAGGGACTTTTATCATTCTCTCTTTCTGTCTTCCTCGATGCCTGTCTTTGTCTCTCTTTGTTCATCCCTGTGTCTGTCTGTCTCTGTCTCTGTATTAGCATCTGTGTTTGTTTCTGTCTCCCTTTCCCTCTCCCCTCTCTTTCTCTCCCCGTCTCCCTCTCCCCTCCTTTCTCTTTCTCGCTCTCCCCCCCCCCCTCTCTTTCTCTTTCTTCCCCCCCCCTCCTCCCTAGCTAACAGACTATCTCTCTGTATATATCAGTAACCCCCCTCTCCCTCTCCGTCTCTCTCTCCTTCTCCCCCTTTGCCCCATCTCTTTCTCTCCCCCTCCCTCCTCTCACTCTTTCTTTCTTTAACCGGTATAGTTATCATTGATAGCACCAGTATTACTATCGACTTAACCAATATCATGTCATCACGTTTATAACCATCATTGTAATTACCATTGTCTTTTATCATGAATATAATTATCTGTACCATCATTATTAGTATCAGAAATGAATCTATATGTGTGTGTGTGTGTGTGTGTGTGTGTGTGTGTGTGTGTGTGTGTGTGTGTGTGTGTCCGATTGCAAAACACATATCTCGCTCTCATTCTTTCTTCTTGCCCACAAGATATTCATTAAATATTTTACACACTGGCAGCAAATTTGAATGTTTAATCCTAAATCATCTTTATCACAATCGCTTATCTTGACTGCGAGCATTTGTAGCCCCAGAACAATTCGCATTAGAAAAGAATTTTACTAAGATGAGAGAATGACAGATGCAGCGTCACTTGTGAAGGCGCGGGGGCCATTTGCACTTACCGAAGAAAAAACTACAGTAAGCAAGGAGGACACGGCTTAACTGACGGTTGACAGCACGTGAGATAGTGACAGGCAAGTATTCCATACTAGGACCGATACGGAATCATCCTGAACAAATATAAAATTTCAGTATCGTTTTCCGCGTCTCATGAGGGCAATTTAGAGACAGGGCACCCTATCCCTGATTTTATTATTAATGGGTATTTTAAAGGAGCCAAGAACAGAGTGGATATGGCGAGGTTGATAATTTCATCTAATTCGATGGGGCTGAAGTATGACTTTGATTATAGGCGTATAATAACACATCACATAAGAATATCTACTATTTCTCTTATTTTCCAGACTACGAATTTTAACCCATGGTAGACATAGGCATAATTCCAAGAACAATGTGCACACCGTATTGCTACAATGACAATATACTTCTTAAATGGTAAATTATTTTAGCATTATATAATTGAAGCATAAAAAATAAATTGCAAAGACTAAATTGAGAGAGAGGGGGGGGGAGGGAGGGGGGCAGGCATAACACATGAATTCACACATAAAATACGTAGCATAACCTACAAAAACACTTTACAAATATAATACAAAAAGTATCAATACATTGTCCCCGTGATGTAATGGTTAGCACGGTCGCGTTTAAAGCAACAGATCCGGGTTCGATCCCCGAGGGAGACCAAATTTTCATGATTTTAATTAACGTATTTGTTTAATATTTAAATTTGCTTATAGATTCATCAACATTTCAATTTTCTTTCTGGTTGTTTATCTGCCTTTATCCTCTTACTTGAAAGTGCATATATATATGTATACATATACATATATATATATATATATATATATATATATATATATATATATATATATATATATATAATCTGTTTACATTCATATTTGTGTATATGTTTAAATAAAAGAAAGGGAGAGAGTTCAAAAGCAAATTTGCCACGAAAAATATTCATCCTACAAAAATTTGAATTACGAAAAATGACTTTTCTCTCATTACCCCCCCCCCCTCCGGCCTTTTCTCCTCTCTCTTCTTCCCTTGCTAACACACTATCTATCTATATCTTAGTTTACCCCCCTCTCCCTCTCTCTCCTTCTCCCCCTCTCCCCCATCTCTTTCTCCTTTTCCTTCCTCCTCTCACTCATTCTCTTTAACATTATTACTATCATCATAATCAATATCATGTTAACACTTTTATGACCATTACTATAAATGCAATTGTTTATTAGCATTAATGTAATTATCTTTACCATCAGTATTAGTATCAGTAGTGAATGTATGTGTGTGTGTGTCATACATATAAGGTGAATTGCAAACACTCATACTAACATACACACTGACCACTCAATTGCGCTCTCACTAGTTCTCCTTGTGCATTGGACAGCAAATTTGAAGTCCTACAAAATTTGATAATTCTTATATACAATGAAGTTTTATCACAATCGCTCTTCTGCGTTGATTTGTAACCACAGAACAATTTTGTTTTAGAAAAGAAATGTATATAGGTGATAGAAGGACGGATGCGGAGATATATGAAAAGTATATATGCTTTATTTTTTTTGTTAGCGTAGTTTTCTGTATTTTTTGTTTCACATTTTTTCTTTCTTTCGCATAGTTATCGCATTTTCATGCATTTTCTACTTGATTTCTCACTCGCCTTTATTCTTTATTTATTGGGACGTTTCTATGTATATTTCTTATTCGATTTTTTATGGCACTTTTGACGCATATGTACGTATATTTTACATAGGAGTGATATAGCTCGTTTTGACATCGTACACTGAAATAGGAAAAAAAAGAATTTTTATTGCCCTATCATGAGTTGCACATGGCTTACACGCACAAACATAAGTACAAACACATACACACAAAAATACACAATAGGGTAAAACTGATTGCAACCGGCGGGCGTCTTGCAAATTTA
>NC_091578.1:19370046-19377546 GCF_042767895.1 Penaeus vannamei | reverse complement strand
TTATTTTTTTTTACTATATACTATGTGCAGTCCTAGATATATATATATATATATATATATATATATATATATATATATATATATATATATATATATATATATATATATATATATATATATATATGTATATATATAACAGAAAAAACGTCATACTCAATATCCTTCATAATTTAGAAACTTTGGATCACTGGACAGTTACAGGTCACATAAATTATTTTACACTAATACTATGAGACTTACTGGATTTCCTTATATAAACTGGGTTGGGATTTTTTAGTAAAAATTGAGAGTGCATTATGATTTGCAAGTTCTATAAAGGAAAAAAGTGCCAATCATTCTGATGAATAATTGGCAAAGAAATATTAATCAACAGGTGAATTATATATGTCAAAACCTTGAGGCTTAAGAACTAAAATGGAAAAAAGGAAGAAAGAAAGAAAAAAAATGTTGTCCAGTGCTACTTTAATTTTTTTTGTTAAACAACTTCCCTTTATTCATTTATGGGCTGAATCAGTTTGGATTGACAAGCATTTCTGGAACTGTAGAAATTTAATTAAGTCACAGAAATACACACTAAAAAATACAACTTGTATAAAAAAGTTGTAATCAACAAAATCTTACTGAGGAGTCATATATGACATATCAACTTGAACTTTGAAAGTGAGTGTTAATGTGATGGTTTTCTCTCAATATCTTTACAAACAAGGCACAACATATCACACATTTGTTTCAGGAAATTTTCTCATACATAGAACTTTTTTACATGCAAATATTAAGTAAGTATCTTAGTATAAGGTAGGCACTTCCTGAATTTTCAAAGATTCTTTTTCATTTTTAATCAACATACTTATCCCACTAATATTTCACATACATGGCAGCCTGTTGTCTTTGAGCTCTAGTCATGCTGTACTAATCTTATTAGTTGTAGTTAGGTCAAGTTGCTTATCAGTGTCAAATCCAGTTTTTTAAGATCATCATATTCTAAAGAAGCAAATATTAAGGCTAGATAGAATAAGGCCACAGATATACATGATACATTATGATCATATAATATAATATATCCTATATTTTTTGTCAAGCAGATCTTCTGCAGCTTTTCATAAATCATAATCACACAAGCTTTGGTACATTAATGAAAAGAAAAAATAATAGTTTGTACAATATATTCTAATGTGATTCCAAAACAGGCGCTTTATGCAGTGCCTAACAAAGTACTTGCTCAAGGCAACCATGGGAAGCATTTGCAAAACCCCTTCATGCACTTTGAAACTGGGATGCTAAGGTTCAGTGTTTCCTTTTCCTTTTATCTTAACCCATTGGTGTTCTGTATATGCACAGTCCACTTAGATTATTAATTTTGTTTAAATACAGATGGCCAACCTAACATCATTTGTTTACCCCATTCCTTGATTTTATGGGAGAAAAGTTTCAATTTCTATAACTATTATTGATGTTACTTTCGTTATTATTACTATTATTACCATTAGTATTAAAATGACATAAACAATTAATAATAATTATAAAAACTAAAACTCTTCTATCTAAAAATTCAAGGAATGGAGGAAACAGTTGAGGTCAGGTAGGCCTATTAACTAAACTCCTTGGTGGCGAAGTACTTCTGGAGCCATCTACTTGTAAATAGCTTAAATAAAACAAACTCACACTGGACCTGTTTATATACATAATCACTAATGGCAGGAATCATTAAAGAGCTTTCAAGGAAGAATAAATTAAGATGTATAATAACTTTGATAACGGTTATATATTCCCACTTTTTAATTGTGTGGCCTTTGAACTGAAATTCTGCCCTAAAATCAACATCAGTTTCAAATTGAAAAGGTTAACAAATAGTGCAATTAATGACAAAAAGATGCTGAACACAAAAAAGCATAGAATGAAAACTTACTTAAAACTCCTATAAAAAAAAAAAAAAAAAAAAAAACACAAAAAAATATATATATATATATATATATATATATATATATATATATATATATATATATATGAAAAAATAAAAATAAAAATAGATACATAATAAAAAGTTCACAAGGATCCCCCGTGCACTGGTAGCATGAGAAAACACTTCAGCTGACTCTCTCTACATAGTTAGCTGGCAGCATGCCCGTGACTCCCGTGCGCTGGATCGTGCCTGTCATCCATCCTTCATCAATGGCTGTACAGTTGATGATCAAGTCTCCATCCTTGAAACTGACTTCATCTGTGTCTGCTGCCTCATAGTCATACATGGCACGATAACATCGCTGCAAAGGGATAGTTAAAATAAATTCAGAAGGGAAGTGATGGCTGACATTGACAAAAGTGGCTGATTGTGTATAATAAATGGCACATGGCTTTTTATGGTGCATGGAATAACATCATGAATAGGTTAAAATGAAGTATTTTTTACTTGATATAAAGGATTTGTCCTATTTTTAACATAAATCAATACAACCACACAAGCTACAATGCAAATGTGCTGGTAAACTACTTATGTTTAATATTATATAAAAAATATCTCTTTCCTACACTCACATTATTGGTCACTCTCATATAAAAATAATAAATGGTTAATGATTGAAACAAATAAATGTGCTAAACATCAAAGGTCATATAAGCACTATGGTAAAGTATTGCAGTGAAAAGGGGTAAAAATGAGTTCATGATTAGGATAAAATGTGTTAGATGTCAAAGGTTATAGTGTTATAGGACAGTATAAGTATGGTAGTGAAAAAGGTTAAGAGCAAGTGAAGTAAAGTGGAGATTCGTAAAAGAGGAAATGGTTAGGGGTGTATGGTGATTGGATGAAATAGAATGTATCTGTGGTTGGGCAAGGAATAGGAACATTGTTTAACCCACTAGCAATGGTACATTTTCAAGCCGAAAATAATATTTTCCGGGCAGCTTCAAAACCAGTGCATGGGCAAGTCCGGGAACCTGCCCAGACAAAATCAGAGGACAAGCGGGACGCCCGGTAATGTTTACTTTTCCGGGTGTCTTGTATGTGGGACACCTGTCGTAAGTGGGTTAAGAAACATTGGCAAAGGGCCATTAAGAAACAATTAACAGGTAATACAGGTAGAGATGGCTGTTGGAGAAGTAGGAGAAAAATCTGGGGCATAAGATAAGGGGATGAGGGAAGTATCAGGAATAATGTCAAGAAGGGAGGAAACCGGAGGAGGACACTATTACAATAGAAGGGATTCATGTGAACATTCAAGTTAATGGGAAATGAAGAGGGAATGGTGGCACATGGAGGAGAGGATGGGTGTGTTGGGGAATCTGAGGAGGATGGATATCAGCAAATACTTTGAATGTAGATGGAATAGTAATAAAGGGATTGGAGGGTAGATAAGAGAGCAGAGAATTCTCTTGGGTTGTTTTTAGGAAGTTTTGGGTAACTTCAAGAGTTTCTAGAGGGGAGTTGGGTGAGGAGGTCTGATAAACAAAGGTTCTTGTGAGGAGAAGAGGGGATAGATGTCCGAGGAGCAGAGGAAGAGGAGGGCGTAGGAGAGGATGATGTGATAGGAGAAGGAGGAGTGAAACATTTAGGCTGACTGGTGTAAAGGTAAAGTGAGGAGGAGGGTTTTAGGTGGTAGAGATTTGAGTATCTGGATTTAGACTGGAAAAGGAGTTTGACCTGGGTAGAGCGGGAGTAGAGGTAAGATGATTTGAGGTAGAGGGATGAGAGATACTGAGGGAGATGCTAAGACATTTTGAAAAGATGGAGGGAAGTAGAGTAAAGGACAGTTTTGGAACAGAGAGAAAAACCTTGTTGCTGTACTTCCTGTCTCGCCTCATGTTTGAATCTGAGAACTGCTACCTCATATTTGAACTTGTGGGTTGGGCAACTCCTATACAATACATTACGGGTGCCATCACAATTGGCACATGTACAGTCGCGGAATTATATTTCAGTACACTTGCTGCATCCCACCTTTGTACCAATCTGGCAACCAAGCGAAGTAAGCATAGAGTAAATAGTATTTGGTGATGAGTTATGAAAGTATGTATAATCTGCTATAAGCCATAAGTATTGATGTTTCTTTGAGGAATCGCATCCTCATTCGAATAGCTGAGCGAGAAAATACATGTTTGCTTGTTTCAACTCAAGCAATTACTAGCTAGGTGGTTCCAAGGAGGGTGACTTGCACAACTCCAAGAACCAACTCCCAAAATATGTGCTGTATATCTTATTCACTCTAAGAAAATTAGAATTTCTTGCTTTAACTGATGTCTTTTTTTGTATGTGTTAACCCAGTAATACCAGCACATTTTGAAGCCGAAAATAATATTTTCCGGGCGGCTACAAAATCGGTACTTGGGGCCAACCCGGAATCTGCCTATGCGCTGGGCGCGACGTATTCGGAGCGCGAGCTCCGATCCAAAGTCACAATGTTTATTTCTCCAGGTGTCTCATATATGGAACACCCGTCATAAATGGGTTAATGTAATATAATGGATAAGATAAAAGGTGTAAATATTAACCCTTTTCAAAATTTTCACAAATTAATCAATTTCAATTTGAAATATTTATATATACATATTAGTGTTCTATACGTTATATTTCATGTTTGGATTCTAAATCATTATTTACTTTTCACATACGACAGACAAATTATCTATGAACCAGCGAGGAGTGGCCACATGACCTTTGATGTATAGGGGTGGGTCTTCCTACATGATGTTGGCAAAACAGGAGGAAAAGCATCTTAGAAAAATATATCGAATTATTAGGAAAAAATCATTCTTCCATCAGTACGCTGTTATGCCTTGGCCCTTCCCAGAAGCAATCATATTTGTGCAGGATAATTGCCCTATACACACATCTGGGGCAATTAGGAAGTGATTCCATGACTAAGACCACCTGGAGGTCCTTCGATGGCCAAGCAAGGGATGTGACTCAAACCCAATGAAAAATGTTTGGGCGAATATTGTCAATGTTTGAGAAACAGCTAATGAAACAACCTCCCAGCAGCTAATAGATCATGCTAAGAAGGAATGGGAAGATTTAAGGAGGAAATCAGGATGTTGTATGAACACATCACCTGTCTCGAGGATCAGACACAGACTGAATAACAATACATTGTTCTTATCATAAACATGACTAGCCTCAGTACTTGCCTTCCTTTACTACAGTTACTACCATATTTCTTTAAAAATTAAACTATAATAAAAATATCCCCAAAATGAATAACCATCCCCAATTAGTCGATTCACTGAAACCTCTATCCTCTAAGAAAAGAAAAGAAAAGAAAAGAAAAGAAAAGAAAAGAAAAGAAAAAAAAAAGAAAAAAAAAAAAGAAAAAAAAAAAAAAAAAAAAAAAAAAAAAAAAAAAAAAATATATATATATATATATATATATATATATATATATATATATATATATATATATATCAACTACATTCTATGGCATTTTGAACGAGATGGGGTTCAAAATTATGAAATATAAAACTAAAGATTCTACATAAAGTGTTAAACAACCGCAGTTCTTTCACACACAATGCATGCACACATCGATGAGCCATCTGTGTATACACATTACCCTAAAATGATTATAAAGTAGCATATTTTCTGTTTACTGAATCCGTGTTTGAACCGGACCCCCCCAAAAAAAATATATATATTTGTCACATTATTATTTCACATTCCTATCAAGATTATATATAAGAACTTTGATTTTGTGATATAGGTCAAGTATGCCTATATATATATATATATATATATATATATATATATATATATATATATATATATATATATATATATATATATATATATATATATATTTTTTTTTTTTTTTTTTTTTTTTTTTTTTTTTTCTTTTTTTTTTTTTTTTTCTTTTCTTTTTCTTTTTCTTTTTCTTCTTCTTCTTCTTCTTCTTCTTCTTCTTCTTCTTCTTCTTCTTCTTCTTCTTCTTCTTCTTCTTCTTCTTCTTCTTCTTCTTCTTCTTCTTCTTCTTCTTCTTCTTCTTCTTCTTCTTTCTTTCTTTCTTTCTTTCTTTCTTTCTTTCTTTCTTTCTTTCTTTCTTTCTTTCTTTCTTTCTTTCTTTCTTTCTTCCTTTCTTCCTTTCTTCCTTTCTTTCTTTCTTTCTTTCTTTCTTTCTTCCTTTCTTTCTTTCTTTCTTTCTTTCTTTCTTTCTTTCTTTCTTTCTTTCTTCCTTTCTTCCTTTCTTTCTTTTATACACATATAGCACAGACATGTATTGGCAAAAAGCTGCATAAATGACAAAGTAGAGAGCATGGTCAACTGGCTTTTATCAGAATGCCTTTTTTTTCTTCAAAATATTAGATATACAGCCCCATGTATTAGGAGTCCGTTATTAGACTTTTGCTATTCACCCTCCTGGGAACCACCTAGCTAATAGATGCTTGAGTTGAAACAAGCAAACATGTCTTTCCTCACTAAACTGTTAAAATTTGGATGCGTCTCCCTCTAGAAAAAATAATAGCAGCGAAATCTATAAACAGATTTTAGCTCAAGATAAAGGACCTTCAGAATAACTGAAACAAATTATACATATTGTTTCATAACTCGTCACTAAGTATTACTTTTGTATTTCTATAGAAGCCCCCCCCCCCCCCACACACACACAATGAGGAAGCATCTTTACATTCTGTAATAAAGAAAATAATGTAGCATGGTGTTTGTTTATTGAAAAAGTGTTTGGTGTTCCCAAAAAGAAAAGATGTATCACTTTAATAGATTGATTAGCCACTACTAGATGGTGCAGGTACGGGATGTATTTACAAAGGTCTTTTGCACTATTTTTTGTTTGATTTGGCTGGTATACAGAGATATCTAAAGCATTTAGCCTTTTTTGTGTTTCACAAAATATTTTTGATACTTGTCTTGAAGGCAGGGGGAAATGCCACCTCCCCACCAGAAGTGTTGCTATTTTGATAAACAAACAATTCCAGGATATCGCATTTGAAGAATATCCCAGACAATTTCAACAATACCTAATATTACATGTTTTGTTCCCAATTATTTGAAGAAAATGAGATCAAATGACTTACTTACTTTTTAAAAATTATTCACTAATACACTCGTCGGTCATTTATATTCAACCAATCACACTCTTTGTTACAAACTATCTTGGATTTTAGCCTCATTCACAAAAATACTATTTCCACTATGTTTACTTTGATTTGTTGCCAGATGTACAAAAGTAGGATCCAGTAAGTGTACTGAAATATAATTCCGCAACTATACATGACTGAGCAGAGCAATTTGAACGGTCTTGACCAGGTTGGGCATATACAGGGCAGTGTTTGGGTGGGTGGCCAAAAAAATAAAATTTCTGACATTGATTTGGATGGGGTCGATATGGTTGAACAGGGCAAGAGACTCCACTAATATAAACTTCATGGGGGAGGTCATGTCTCTAGAAGCTAATCCTGGCATTATTGGTGTAGGACATATGCTGGCCTCTGGGAGGAATAGTGTAGCACTGTACTGCAACAACAAAGCATGCAAGTAGATCATTTTCAGTCTGACTA
>NC_091578.1:19350944-19352046 GCF_042767895.1 Penaeus vannamei | reverse complement strand
AAAGACTTTTATTTATCAAGAAGGAAAAAATCAAGGCATATCATTAATAAAATATGATCCAGTTCCAAAGAGAAGTCCACTATATGTTGATATATAAGAACAAAACGAAAACAAAAATATCTGTTAGTTAAATCACAACTTTTACAAGAAGTATACCTGATATGATGTTTCCTGTCGATAGCCACCTGAACCTGTGTGCTGGCTAATTGAACCATACTGCTCATTCACTGGGTCATAGTCAGCTATGCTACCAACACGGCGATTAGGCTGCTGTTGCACTGTCAAATAAATGGAGCACACATTTAGAACAGGACTATTTTTTAAATTAATTAACTTATTTATTTGGTTGAAAATGTGAATTAGGGATCCTTTATATCTAAATATTGTGATGTACAGTATAAATAAACCTAAGAGCAAAGCAAGACACTGATCTGACTTTTAGCTGAAAGAATCATCCTTGGATTGACTATATGAACTGCTATACAGAATACCTATCTCACTGGAAATACATGTAAACATTAAAGCCCAATATCATCTTAATAAATCCTTTTCAATGTAAATTTCCTCATTCATTCATCACTCCATTGTTCTGTTCGGCCAACTGTCTAGTTATCTATCTGTCTGTCTGTCACTACCAAATACCAATTTTTATTAATAGATTAATAGCCTTCTTAAAGGTAAGCTATTAGTTTACACCCATACTTGCTGCAATATTAAGTCTGACCTTTACTGAAACTGCTCCTACACTCTAACTGAGATCTCTACTGATATTGTATTGTAACAGGAAAATGAAATCAATAATATTATCTATAAACATTCTCTATAACTTTATTTGTATATAATTTTTGTTATTACCATCTGAGCAAAACTATAAAAAATATATATTGTCAATAAGATAGTAAAACACTACATTAGATTAAAACACTTTATCTACAAAAAAGGGAAAAAAATGAATAAAAATCTGTGATTACAAAAAATAAAAGCTAGAAAATCACACAGAGAAACACCCATTTATTTATACCCATGACCCCCTTGTCAAAGGTGTACTTGTTGATATTTGGAGATTCGTTCCACCATTGTTCATGGATGGGAGGATGGAATG
>NC_091578.1:19323892-19328892 GCF_042767895.1 Penaeus vannamei | reverse complement strand
ATATATATATATATATATATATATATATATATATATATATATATATATATATATATATATATATATATATATATATATATATATATATATATATATATATATATATATATATATATATATATATATATATATATATATATATATATATATATATATATATATATATATATATATATATATATATATATATATATATATATATATATATATATATATATATATATATATATATATATATATATATATATATATATATATATATATATATATATATATATATATATATATATATATATATATATATATATATATATATATATATATATATATATATATATATATATATATATATATATATATATATATATATATATATATATATATATATATATATATATATATATATATATATATATATATATATATATATATATATATATATATATATATATATATATATATATATATATATATATATATATATATATATATATATATATATATATATATATATATATATATATATATATATATATATATATATATATATATATATATATATATATATATATATATATATATATATATATATATATATATATATATATATATATATATATATATATATATATATATATATATATATATATATATATATATATATATATATATATATATATATATATATATATATATATATATATATATATATATATATATATATATATATATATATATATATATATATATATATATATATATATATATATATATATATATATATATATATATATATATATATATATATATATATATATATATATATATATATATATATATATATATATATATATATATATATATATATATATATATGTATATATATATATATATATATATATATATATATATATATATATATATATATATATATATATATATATATATATATATATATATATATATATATATATATATATATATATATATATATATATATATATATATATATATATATATATATATATATATATATATATATATATATATATATATATATATATATATATATATATATATATATATATATATATATATATATATATATATATATATATATATATATATATATATATATATATATATATATATATATATATATATATATATGTATATATATATATATATATATATATATATATATATATATATATATATATATATATATATATATATATATATATATATATATATATATATATATATATATATATATATATATATATATATATATATATATATATATATATATATATATATATATATATATATATATATATATATATATATATATATATATATATATATATATATATATATATATATATATATATATATATATATATATATATATATATATATATATATATATATATATATATATATATATATATATATATATATATATATATATATATATATATATATATATATATATATATATATATATATATATATATATATATATATATATATATATATATATATATATATATATATATATATATATATATATATATATATATATATATATATATATATATATATATATATATATATATATATATATATATATATATATATATATATATATATATATATATATATATATATATATATATATATATATATATATATATATATATATATATATATATATATATATATATATATATATATATATATATATATATATATATATATATATATATATATATATATATATATATATATATATATATATATATATATATATATATATATATATATATATATATATATATATATATATATATATATATATATATATATATATATATATATATATATATATATATATATATATATATATATATATATATATATATATATATATATATATATATATATATATATATATATATATATATATATATATATATATATATATATATATATATATATATATATATATATATATATATATATATATATATATATATATATATATATATATATATATATATATATATATATATATATATATATATATATATATATATATATATATATATATATATATATATATATATATATATATATATATATATATATATATATATATATATATATATATATATATATATATATATATATATATATATATATATATATATATATATATATATATATATATATATATATATATATATATATATATATATATATATATATATATATATATATATATATATATATATATATATATATATATATATATATATATATATATATATATATATATATATATATATATATATATATATATATATATATATATATATATATATATATATATATATATATATATATATATATATATATATATATATATATATATATATATATATATATATATATATATATATATATATATATATATATATATATATATATATATATATATATATATATATATATATATATATATATATATATATATATATATATATGTATATATATATATATATATATATATATATATATATATATATATATATATATATATATATATATATATATATATATATATATATATATATATATATATATATATATATATATATATATATATATATATATATATATATATATATATATATATATATATATATATATATATATATATATATATATATATATATATATATATATATATATATATATATATATATATATATATATATATATATATATATATATATATATATATATATATATATATATATATATATATATATATATATATATATATATATATATATATATATATATATATATATATATATATATATATATATATATATATATATATATATATATATATATATATATATATATATATATATATATATATATATATATATATATATATATATATATATATATATATATATATATATATATATATATATATATATATATATATATATATATATATATATATATATATATATATATATATATATATATATATATATATATATATATATATATATATATATATATATATATATATATATATATATATATATATATATATATATATATATATATATATATATATATATATATATATATATATATATATATATATATATATATATATATATATATATATATATATATATATATATATATATATATATATATATATATATATATATATATATATATATATATATATATATATATATATATATATATATATATATATATATATATATATATATATATATATATATATATATATATATATATATATATATATATATATATATATATATATATATATATATATATATATATATATATATATATATATATATATATATATATATATATATATATATATATATATATATATATATATATATATATATATATATATATATATATATATATATATATATATATATATATATATATATATATATATATATATATATATATATATATATATATATATATATATATATATATATATATATATATATATATATATATATATATATATATATATATATATATATATATATATATATATATATATATATATATATATATATATATATATATATATATATATATATATATATATATATATATATATATATATATATATATATATATATATATATATATATATATATATATATATATATATATATATATATATATATATATATATATATATATATATATATATATATATATATATATATATATATATATATATATATATATATATATATATATATATATATATATATATATATATATATATATATATATATATATATATATATATATATATATATATATATATATATATATATATATATATATATATATATATATATATATATATATATATATATATATATATATATATATATATATATGTATATATATATATATATATATATATATATATATATATATATATATATATATATATATATATATATATATATATATATATATATATATATATATATATATATATATATATATATATATATATATATATATATATATATATATATATATATATATATATATATATATATATATATATATATATATATATATATATATATATATATATATATATATATATATATATATATATATATATATATATATATATATATATATATATATATATATATATATATATATATATATATATATATATATATATATATATATATATATATATATATATATATATATATATATATATATATATATATATATATATATATATATATATATATATATATATATATATATATATATATATATATATATATATATATATATATATATATATATATATATATATATATATATATATATATATATATATATATATATATATATATATATATATATATATATATATATATATATATATATATATATATATATATATATATATATATATATATATATATATATATATATATATATATATATATATATATATATATATATATATATATATATATATATATATATATATATATATATATATATATATATATATATATATATATATATATATATATATATATATATATATATATATATATATATATATATATATATATATATATATATATATATATATATATATATATATATATATATATATATATATATATATATATATATATATATATATATATATATATATATATATATATATATATATATATATATATATATATATATATATATATATATATATATATATATATATATATATATATATATATATATATATATATATATATATATATATATATATATATATATATATATATATATATATATATATATATATATATATATATATATATATATATATATATATATATATATATATATAT